>NW_027412535.1:3114192-3159145 GCF_025532065.1 Leptinotarsa decemlineata | reverse complement strand
TGTGTTCAAAGCACAATAACGAGATAGTTTCGTTAATCTATATTCTATTCACAATAGCATTCTGTGAAGTTGACAATTTTCCTTCTTCAAGCATTCATGAATATTTAAAATTACTCGCTGAACTTGAAATGTAAGTCCTTATTTTTCAAATTCCGGATCTCTGTCTATTGACACAGATTCCTCACAGTATTGTTATCATTTGTTTCAAAAGGTCCCCAGAAAGCCATATTGATGAAAGTACCCAAAAACACTAGATTTTCACAAAAATCGGTTTACACGATGGAGTTTGGAACCTTTGGTGTAAAAGTTGTAAACTTTTTAGAGATCATAACCCTAACAGACAAAAATTAGTATTCAGCAGTCCAGCTAGCCGAGTTTATTCCTCAACTACATTTGATAGCACGTTTACTACTATCTGGGCGACTAGAGGCCACAGGCAAGAATTTTTATGACTGTACTCTCATTTTATTTGCCGTTTCCAATTGGGAATGGTTAGACTATACCCCCGCCTTAATAGAGCAGCACATTACTTGCCATACCTAACCCCCCTTCAAATACGCCCAAAACCAGATGTTTAAACACATACAGGTTGGAGTGATGAACTAGCTCCCGAACGTGGGACAATTTTTTATTGTCATTAAAATTATATTAAAATACCCACAGTTCAGGCTGAAATATCCTTGTTTCCTCAGTGTGTAAAAGTTGATTATTGCTTTTGTAATGTTTTTATTTATAGCCTTATTGAACAAATGTGATGTGTGGTACACGTTTTTTCCCGAGATTTAACAAAATTGCCATTCGGTTGCACCATAATATTTGTCATTTAATATGTAGGTTTGCGTGTAATTTTTTTTATCTGGCTCTAATTTGGATGTATACGGTTTTATTTCTTCATATAAGGGAAACATTTTTTACAAGAAAATCGATAAAGAACTTTCATGATTATTTCAAGTTATAACCTGGCTAGATATCAAGACTTGAAAAGGTTAATCTCTCGAGTGTCGAAAAGAAACACACAATTTAGGAAAAAAACATATTTTGAAAACAGTATATGTAAAATTATATGCATTTTTTAAATCGATATGAATTTAGTTTCTATTCAATTTCGAGTATTGTAATTATTTTATTATTTTGCTTTGTTGCATTCGTGTGTGCCGAACATTTGCATTTAAAATCAGTTATTGCATTCAGTAACTTCGAAAATGGATTCATCTAAATTAGTGACAGATGAGTTGCAATACTGTTAATGGAGGATTTTTGGAATAGACTCCCAAAATCGTTGACGGAATCGAAAAAGCTAGAAATTATTTCCAGAATTTTGGAACTTTTCCATATAGAAAAGTTAGGAACTGAACATTTCAATTGAAAAAAATGTTTCGTTCGACTCTGAACTTCAAAATATTCGAAGCTGCGTTACCAATCTTTTCTCATATTAAAAGGATGTTAGTGATTATCTGTAATATTTATCTGTTCTTCATTAGAATTATTACGTATAAGACCAAACATAGTGCTCAAATCATCTAAAGGAACAATTCGTTCAGGCCAGTCTCAACACCCTACACAGTAGGTTAATGGACTGACACCTATCAGAAAACAACTACTCCCCTGGCTAATACCACGAAGGGCGTTGGATTATATCCGACAGGTGTCAGTGCATTAACCTACTGTGTAGGGTGTTGAGACTGGCCTGAACGAATTGTTTCCTTTAGATGATTTGATTTATAGCCAGTTCAAGTATGCCCACTGACTGAATACGTGAAAAAATAGTGTGTTTGAAATAGAATATTTGCCACTATTCATAGAATTCATTCTGCACTTTTCGATTCCGTGCTTTCAAAGACATCCATCAGAAACCTGTAGTCATGTACCGCTATCAATAATTTTAAACAGTAGTTTTTCCGGTCTGTTAAAACCAAACACGCGAAACATGTTCCTCTTATGTACCTAGTCCGTTTGGTTTGACCAACATATTTTTTACCACAATCTTCAAGAGCCATCCGCATGATTGGAGACGCGAACATCACTTGCAACCTTGATAGTCTAGAACATCGAAGAATGGTTGGAGATTTGTCTCTCTTCTATAGATACTTTCACGGGAAGTGTTCGAGTGACCTGGCATATTTGTTTCCACCAAGATCGGTACATATCAGAAATACGGGACAGACTGTGGCTGCTCATCATTTTGAGGTTCAACTCAGTACTCCTCAAAAACTCTTTCATTTGGAGAACTGCTTTTATGTGAAATAAACTTCTTGAGAAAGTTTTTCCGAATGTTATATCGATATATAGCGATTCAAATCCAATGTGAATCGACACTTTCGCACAAGGCACCGCTTTTAGAGCGCCTCAAGAATATTCCTGTAGTGCTTGTGTTTTGTCTTTAAAAAATTTATATAGGCTGAGACCGCATATGCTGGACATACTAAACTATATCCATCCAACAAACAAAATAGATGCGTGATCAAAATATGATCACCACGCACATTTGTATCTATTGGATAAGATAAAAAGTCTCCTTACAATAGCCAATCCTATTTTAACTGCAACATCCTGCATCCTTACAACATGTTACAGTGTCCAGAACGTCATTACGTTTTAACGTCCATTGTGGTACACATACGTTAACTTAAAGTTTTATTTTAAAATCAAAATGTCTAGTACTGATAAGGCTGAAGAAACAGCTTGATTGTGTCCCTAAACTACACCTAAAAATATCCTATACCCAGCCGCAAATTATAAAAAAAAACTCGGTCCGTTCCTTAGTGCGGCTCTGTACAAGCAGCCTTGTCTGGCAGATCACGTGCACTATACATGATGATATTTTGGAGCACTCTGTTGCTTAGATGGACAGAGTATAATAGCAAGTTTCTGCCTCGCAGGAGATTGTGCACATTGTGTTGGGAACCCCTATACCCACCAGATGATGCAGGATGCTTCCACCTCCCTCTCCGTAATCCCTGCATAGTCCCCATTTGAGATAGACCGTTGCACATTTGTCTGTCCGAATTTTATACCGATAGTAGGCGTGTACTCTTCCACCACCCTCAATGACTGATGGAGATCCTTTTCTCCAGTGGCATAAAGTTTAGATTATCCATATTAAACCAATGGGTGACCTTATGCCTCCGGTTTCCGTGGGTGCCGGATTATTATTCTCACTATTATTAGTAACAGGTAATTGAACATTTTTTAAAATGTGCTACCACAAATATTTTGTTTTATTCAAACATTTTAAGGGGGTGCTATTACTCCAAAATGGTTGAAGGGAAAGTATAAAACTTATGAAAGGTTAACTCAGAATGAAACATTCATGTGATTTGAAAATTTTCAATAATATTGTTTTATATTACTAATAATATCATGCTTGATGGACATATTGTATAATACCAGGTCCATACATGAAACTAAGTTGATAAAATGGATAAATAAATCACAACGTAATAAAGTTATATTTTCATTCATTTTATATTTATGACACTTAAAATAAAATAAATAAAAACAAACAGGGCCATTTTTCCATACAGAGAATTTTTTTTAATATATGAATTGGATTAATGAAATTATGCTGTATATTTTCGTTTGCATTTTCACATAACTGAATTTAAATCTTACAGAGATTCAGAACTCCATCCAGAAGCCGATCAAGAAGTGTAACTCCTATTCATTGCGTAAAGAAGAATCAAGAGTGAATAAAACTTCAGAGTTTGAAAAATTAGAAGCCGAGCGTAAACGTCTCGAACTCAAGAAGACTACTAAGGGAACCGAAAACTTTCTCAAGAAAGAAGTGGTACTCCGGACATTTCTAGCAATAAGTCCTTCACTCCGCAAATGAAGTGTCCCAAAGACAAAGGGGTTGATTACAATGCTCTCGATTCGAGGGTCAAAGTGAAGAAGAAAATGATGTAACTAAAAAATTAATACCCAGTTTGGTACAATATCCATTGCCAGAGCTTACAACGCGTTTAAAACAGAGGAGGAAGTTCATAATGAGATGAAACTGGTTGAACAAGAGCATCGCGAAAACTGAAGCTATCAATAAGCGATCAGATTTTCTAGCTATGCTTTAGGTAAGTTGACTGTGAAAATTGAACAGATTTCTGTATGCCAATTAGTTTCTAATCTCCTAATAGTGATTGCATAGAAAAAAAACCAAAGAACTAAAAAATTAAACTAAGTTAATTTAAGAAGCAAAATGTTAATATACAGGGGACATCAACGATGTATGGGTGGACGATAGCTGCTTTTCTTGAGATAGAAAAACAATGTCAAAATAAGAATTGTAGAGATAAATAAAAGCTGAAAAAAAGATTGGAAAGTGGGTCTATAAGAAACATACAGACTAGTACGAAAACACACAAGAGAAAACCTTTATAAAGAGTTTGTCCGAGAAGAGAACTGAATCATTGCTTTCAACAAAAGGAAGATGCTCAATAATCCAAAAAAGTGATTGTGAGGCACTGGATCCAACTGAATTACAGGAGGCAAACAATTTATAGACAACCCAGAAGAATATGATATAAATCCAGTAAGAGACGTTTACTACAGATAAAAAAGATTGCTGGAATGGGTGTCATAAAAAGATAATAATAATAGCGACTTTATTTTTCATTTTACATAATAAATAAGTGTTTCCAACTTATGAGTAATTATTGTTATGATAGGCGGACTTCAGTTTTTTTAGAAAATGATATAGACAGAAATGAGCAAGTCAATAGCTCCCAAGTAGTAGTATAAAGATGAAAACTATGTTTTAACAATATTGATCAATATACAGGTATTCAATAAATGTGTGTTTTACCAGAATTGGGTTTTTTAAATGAAGCAGTTGAAAATATACGGTTCTTAAGGTTTATACCAGGAGGTTCGTAAGTTTTGGTGACATATATGACACATAATGGGATCATTCAATACCCAATATCTCCTATTCAATCTCAACGGATTGAGCAAATATGCTCGAGAATAGTGTATTCCAATTCTCATTTATATTTTTACCAACATAGTCTTAATATCTTCCAAAACACCCAGTATAAACCCAAACAACTTTAAGTTTTTAAAAACAATCCTGAAAGAAATCAATCGAATGAAAAGATACTGTGTTCCATTTAAAAAATACAACTTTGGTAAATCACATTTCTGTGACATAACTTCCATTAGGTACCCTCTACAATTTTTATTTGAGCAGTTTTTTCCATCTCAACTAAAGAAGCAAGTGTACCCATACTCTTGACACACTTTGCATAGTAGTTCAGTGTTTTTTTTCAATTTTTTTAATAATTTTATTAGGCCGACTTAAAACATCCTTGGATATATGAATCATTAATTTTTAAAAGCATGTATAAATATTTCACCTAAGCACCAAATTCATTTTGGACCTTAATCAGAAACGACTTATTTTTAGACCAGAAAATACAATAGAAAATCTTACTCCCGAATCTTTGTGGTTCACTCAATATCAAATCGATAAAATAATATTGGTTTATATTTTCTGTTTGCCAAACAGTGACATCGAATTTACCTTTTATTTTCAGCTCTTTTATTTTTTTTTGTGGTACTAGATACAAGCAGGAAGGGATTGAAATTCGGGCCTAAACAATATTAAATGTTAATCGGTTTCATTCAATGAGTTTTTGATGAAACTAAAAAAGAAATATCAAAAACATAGAAAAACCTGACCAGAACTGTCACTATCAATCACTATCAAATAAGAAGAACAACAGCACATCAATATTATTTACATTTTGAAAAGTTATCAATAATTTTATTTTATATATATATATATATATATATATATTATTTATTTATATTTATTTATATTTATTTATATTTATATATATATATATATATATATATATATATATATATATATTATATATGTGTGTGTGTGTGTGTGTGTGTTGTGTGTGTGTGTTGTGTGTGTGTGTGTCTCACTTCTCATGGAAACACCCCCGTATCTTCCGTAATATTTGAGGTAGAACGATGAAACTCTCTGATGGAACTGATGGAAATGCTCAAAATGCACCTACCACCTAAGAAGCGAGACAAATTCGGAATTTTCAGGACTGAAATTTTTTTCAGGAAAAAAGTGTGATCGTAATAAGTTTGTAGTCCTGATCACGAATCTGAAGGAATTTTGAGCCTATTTTGCCCCCTAATATGTTTTACCGTAAAAATGGGTGTTCCATCGCGAGTGGCGGACAGTGTATATCACTTTGGCCAACCCCATTCAGGTGGTAGGTGCATTTGAGCATTTCCATCAGTCCTGAGAGTTTCATCGTTCCACCTCGAATATTACGGAAGATACGGGGGTGTTTCCATAAGAAGTGAGACAAACTCGGATTTTCAGGACTGAAATTTTTTCAGGAAAAAGTGTATTCGTAGTAAGTTGGTAGTCCTGATCACGAATCTGAAGGAATTTTGAGCCTATATATATATATATATATATATATATATGATGTGTTGTTCTTCAGGGTGTTAATCCGTTGGGTACTATTCGATAGTCGACGTTTCGCCATCATCTCAGATGGCATTATCAAGACGAGTTACTGCTTCGCTTCGAGAGGTGTAACTGATGTTAGGTTCTTCTTGTGGTGTTTTTATATGGTTCGCTTGCGTAGTTGTTTGGATTTGTTACCTGTTTTCCTACCTGACGGTTGTTGATGGCTTTTGGTAGTTCTCCTACCTGTTTTTCTACCTGAGGGTTGTGAATGTCTTCTGGCGGTTCTCCAACCTGCGATGGTTTTATCAATTTGTGGTTATCTTTGGTGGTTGTTTTTAATTATTGATTTCCAAATCCTTGGGATGTTTAGTGAGTCATCCCTTTTGTTGATGAGGCCTTGCTTTTCGATTTCGATTGCTTCCCTGATTTGTCGAATTCTTGGGTTTTGCACCTGTGCTATCTGTTCGTGGACTCAAAATTAATCTTGTGACCTGTTTGTAGATGGTGTTGAAAGAGGGCAGAGGAGGGTTTGTTTTGTTCTTATCGAGTTTTTGTGCTCCTGGTTCTGGCAGATATACGTCTGTTGGTCTGACCGATATATTGTTGTCCACAGTCCTCGCATGTGATGCTATAATACTCCTTGGTTTTTAGGAGATCTCTTTTCGGTCTGGCAGCCAACTGGATATCGTTTTGTGTGGTTTGTAGGTTGTCCGAATGTTTTTACGTCTTAGTATTCTCCCGATTTGTCGGTCACACCTTTTGATATAAGGTAGTGTCACAGATTGTCTGTCGTGTGGAGAGTCTTCTCTTGATCTAGGGGATGTTTTTTTGGTTCTTCTTTGTCTGTCGATGGCCTTTTGAATGATCTTTGTCGTAACCATTTTGTCGCAGAGCCGTTGTTGTCTCCTCCAATTCTGTTGCCCTGTTTGTTGGAGGAATTGGAGGAGACAACAACGGCTCTGCGACAAAATGGTTACGGACCAAAGATCATTCAAAGGCCATCGACAGACAAAGAAGAACCAAAAAAAACATCCCCTAGATCAAGAGAAGACTCTCCAGACGAAACGATATTCAGTTGGTGCCCAGACCGAAAGAGAGAATCTCCCTAGAAAACAAGGAGTATATAGCATCACATGCGAGGACTGTGGACAACAATATATCGGTCAGACCAACAGACGTATATCTGCCAGAACCCAGGAGCACAAAAACTCGATAAGAACAAAAACAAACCTCCTCTGCCCTCTTTCAACACCATCTACAAACAGGTCACAAGATTAATTTTGAGTCCACGAAACAGATAGCACAGGTGCAAAACCCAAGAATTCGACAAATCAGGGAGCAATCGAAATCGAAAAGCAAGGCCTCATCAACAATGGATGACTCACTAAACATCCCAAGGATTTGGAAATCAATAATTAAAAACAACCACCAAAGACAACCACAAATTGATAATGAACCACCGCAGGTTGGAGAACCGCCAGAAGACATTCACAACCCTCAGGTAGAAAAACAGGTAGGAGAACTACCAAAAGCCATCAACAACCGTCAGTAGGAAAACAGGTAACAAATCCATACAACTTACGCAAGCGAACCATATAAAAACACCACAAGAAGAACCTAACATCAGTTACACCTCTCGAAGCGAAGCAGTAACTCGTCTTGATAATGCCATCTGAGATGATGGCGAAACGTCGACTATCGAATAGTACCCAACGGATGAACACCCGAAGAACAACACATCATATTCTACCATCCGTGAAGACCTACATTGTAATATATATATAATATATATATATATAATATATATATATATTATATTTATATAATATATTATATATATATATATATATATTTTTTGCCTATATCTTTATTCGCAGACATATTGAAAATCTGTCCACATTTTGCTATTAACATTGATGTGGGCTATCAAAATATGTCCATGAATCTTTTATATAGGGTATCATCTGACTTGGGCCACCCCCATCTTTGAATTTTTAAATACCAACCTGTATTTTTTGTTGTAGTTTTTGGATCGTAGACGTTCACTTCATACTGAGAAATAAAATTCTATTTCATATTTCGGGATGTTTCGGTAATATTTGATTATAATTGGTTGAATTATTCCCTTTCAAATTACGGCCCTGGAAATTGGTTGACTGAGTTGAATGAAAACGCAATAGCAACTTTCACGTCTCCCTATGTTACCGCAGAGTTTTTAGAAAGTTTTTCTCATTTTTAGGTACCTATTCATATTTTTTCATATTTCCATTGCTCTAAGAGTTTTTACAATGAACTTCGAATAAGAAAACCTTTTATGATTATCTGAACCATATCTACAACAAAAATTATTATATGTGTTTTGATTGGCAGAAAAAGAAATGATGGCAATAATAACATCCAAAACGAACACTATAATTGTAATGAAAATTCGAAATAAGTAATTTATATACACAAAAAATTAATGGCTCAATAAATGTTCGAATTGGAGTCCTTCCATTTTTTGAGTGTTCTGTCCACGAATTAACCCCTTTGATTTATATACATATATATATATTATATATATATATATTATATATATATATATATATAAGAAATACTGAATAATGTTGGGGATGCAGTAAAAATTGCTGGGCTGTTGTTTAAAGAATACTCTTTGTTATATGGTCGAGCTTTCGAGAATGTTTATTCCCTTTATCAAGACATTAACTTGAGGTTATATTAAAAAGTCGACAATTTCACTGAGAAACACAAAAAAAGTCCTTTTCATTATGTAGAAAAAGTGTCACACATTAAATTTTTATGGTTTAAAGAAAATATATATATATATTTATATATATAAAATTTATTCAGAAATAACATTTAGAGGATTTGAAATTCTAAATATATATATATATATATATATATATATATATATATATATATATATATAATATATATATATATTTATATATATATATATATATAAATCCTTCGGGCATTTTGTGTCCACCAGAAATAATGTCTTTAGGATGAATATAATTGCGTGTATTGAATATTTATCTAATTTCAGAACCGAGACACTATTTCAAATTTTTCTATTTTCAAAAAAATAATATATGATTTTTTCACTTTCAAGAGGATTTTGCTTCCTTTCGTTTTACTATCTATATTGATTCCTTCTGTATATTTTGTTCACATGTCTAGCACTTTTTTGCATCCGCAAATGTATATTATTTGTACATAACGACTATTTTGCATCCGGCGATGTTGCCAAAGAATCAAATCGTAAGATACCAATTCAAATTTAGATTTCACCACTCTCATTTATGTCTTTCCCGATATATGTTAGGACGAAAGTTTTATGAAAATTTTGTGAAAAAGTTATGAACATGAAGAATGCTTTTAAATAAATCCAACATCCAAATTCAGAACAAAATTTTATCTAATTAAGTGAGCGAAATTCTTAATAGTCATGTCAATAGTCAAGTTTTTTGGATCAATAAAGGAAGTGGTCCAAAATATTCAGTTGAGATAGTCGTTATAGAAAAATGCTTATCGAAATTGGGAAGGAAAATAAAATTAAATGAACAATTGAAAGGAAGTTGAAAAAATATTAGAACACTTAAATATGTATGTTTAAAATGTTTTTTCCGTTGAGCAGCTGTTACACTACTACGAAAGACAACCCTCAGAAGTCGAAACTTGTGCAAGCTAAGGACTAACGAGGTCTTACCTTTTAACGTGTGAGTTCTAACACAGGTTGAACGATAGCAAGTGAAAATCGATCGTTCAACCTGCGGCTAGAACCATCGACTCACACATCGGTCGATTGAGAGAGTGAACAAAGCACCCACGTCGAACCGCTCGGCTACCGACCTTATTTCTTAAGAAAACAAATTATTGTGGTCTGAAATGAAAATAAATGGTTCAAACAATTAGTGAAAAAGTAATATGAAAAATGAAATGAAATACTCATCAGTTTTCATTTAAGGACGATGGTGTATACTAATAAAATCGAAACGTGTCGTGAAGTATGGAATCTCTGCTTTCATTTTTTTCATTTTTATTTTTTCATCTAAAATGTAAATAAACGTAAGGCAGGAATAGCAATAAAAAATTAAAGTAATTGTAGGTAAGATAGTTATAATAATTTCAATAGTTTGTCCTTTTAATAAGTATCGATGTGAAAATTTATTTAAAAATAATCTTATTATTAAATCAATTGGTCTACTAATGCAGTAATAATTATCATTATTACTTATTAATGTATGATCATAAGAAAAGTTAATTGTTCTATCAAGGGGAAAGCTCTATTTTGTAGTATTGTAACGAATTAAAGAATTAATTGTCTTAAACAAATTTATTTTCAACAATATTTCACTATCACAACTAATTTATATACAACACTAACGCTTAATTTATCCTTACAGTTTAAATAGAAATTCGCCCCAAAATCCTATGATTGAACATTTTTAATAATTTATGTTTACATTTTTTGCAAAAAAACATTTTTGCACACATTTCGAAAACATTTTAGCCCATTACAAAAATTCTATGAAACCAAGTCAAATTTTTGCAATTATTTAAAGGCACCCCCCAAACAAAAATCTCAAAATTGAGTCTTTACTTTTTATTTTTATAACTCATACCATTTTTAAAAAGTTTTTTTCATATTTTTTTTTTGGAAAAATATTTTTTTAACCAATTTTGTTTATCATTCATTTTTTAACAAATTTAACACCTAAAACTTTTGAAATTTAATTTTTATAAATTTTCTAATGAATTGTCATTTGCAGTAATTCAATTTATATGATTTTTATTCTATAATTAAATGACGATTTTCTATTATATTGAGGAACAAGAAACCTTTTATTTTTCAAATAATTTTATATTATTATATGAAAATTGTATTTATTAATAATTTATTATATTTATTTTAATCATACATAATTATATTTATATATATTTTTTTCTTCAACTAAGCATTTGGATACCAATTTGAGCCCCTATACCTACAAGTACATATATTGTAATATAACCTCCCTCTTTTTTTTTATTTATATTATTTTAAAACAGATATAGTATATATCTTTCATATACATATAAATATATTTGTCCTTTCTATCAATATATAAATTATTTTTAATTTTTAGTACCTACTTCATTATTAAATATAATTTCGATAACATCATGTAATTTTATGCATTTTTTTGTATTTTTTTTCATATGACATTTTCTGATAAAATTTTTCTACCAGAAAATTCCTATGAAAATAAAAAAAAATGCCAGAAAAAACTATGCGCCAAAAGTTCGTAAAAAAATTACATAAGCTTTTTCTAATAAAGGCATTGGTATGAGTTATAAAAAAAAGTATAGGGAAAAAAAAAGGAGAAAAACCCCCTCACAGAGTTTCTCTAATATATTAAATTAGCCAAAAATTCGCGATGCTTGACAAAAGGATGATTTTGATAGAATCAATCATGTGTGATATTGCCCACCACCACTCTCGCAAATTACGTTTAATGGCATTACCCATTTCTACAAATATAAAATTTTTTGTACATTTAATACTAAAATGTATAAACCTAATTAGGCTTCTGTTTCATACCCCATTTATAAATGTTTTACCCTTTTCTTTATAATTATAAATATTTTTTTTTTAATTTTTGGTTCTCTGATTGCTATTTCTTCATATTATTGATTCGAAATATGGATTGATTTGGAAATTGATCTTCTTTCAATTATCCCCTTATTGAAGTCCCCGCAAAGATTATACCCCTCTGTATCAGCAAGAAAATATTTTATCACACAAAGATTGGCATATATAGTTGTTTTATTTTCAATTTTCATAGTAAATAATTCAAATGAATTCATTTTCAGAAATTGTAATTTTTTCATAAATTTAATATTTAATTCAGCCCTTCTATTGAACATTGGAATAACCCCATTGCATTCTTGATTCCGTGAAGTTATAAAAGGTTTAAATTGAATAGCATTCCCTTTATTAACTTGGCAAAAGTTAATTCCTACAGTTATTTTAACGTATAATATTGATACAATTAATTTTTTTGTTTTTATTATCATTATTTCTGCTAGAGTTAGAGGAATTTTAGGTTTAAGTCAAATTAGATTACGAAAATTTTTAACTTATTCCTCTATTGATCATATAGCTTGAATATCAGCAAGAATTTTATTTATAAAAATAACTTGATTTTGGTATTTTTGTATTTACTTTCTAATTTTAATAAACATTATTTTTATATTTGAAATTTTGCAAGTTTTTTACTCAAAACAATTATTTAATTCAATAAATCAGTATAAATTATTTTTTATTTTATTCTAATTATTTTTACATTTTATATTCGAATAACTTTCTCAACACTAACTTTGATTAAAAATGAATCTATTTGATTGTCCCCTCAAAATTTAATTTTTAAAATATTTTATTAAATAGATTTACTTTAGTTGGATTATTTATTTTTACAAGAATACTTAGAATTTTCTAAGGATTTAAGTTAGTACAAACTTTCAACCTTTAAAGTTGACAATAGATTTTTATCTAAGCCTCAAAAATTAATTTTACCTACAAATTTGCAATTTAAAATCATTTTTGACTAAAGTACTGGAAGAAATTTTTATTTCGTAAATAAATTTACAATTTATTGCTTATTCTCGGCCATTCCACCGAACAAATAGTTATTCTCGACTAATCATAAAGATATTGGAACTTTATATATTACATTTTTGAAGTATGAACGAAATATTGGATACTTCATTAAGAATTTTCTTTTCTTTAACTTTAATGGGTAATGATCAAATTTATAACTTTACCGTAACTGCTAATGCTTTTGTTATAATTTTTTTAATAGTTCATCAACTTCAACTTTTCAGACTTCAATACAAATATATGAAAATTCAGATCTGGGAGTCCCGAAGTCACGTTTAATGGGTATTACAGGGTTGCCACGACTTTTGGTCAGATAGGAGTCAATTTAATGCCTGAAGTGAAGTTAAAATATACATTATGTATATACGCTCGCGCTTCCAATCGGATTTGAGATGAACTAAAAATGAATATTTACTGTCATTTTTGGCACTAACTTACTTCCACTGATTTGTCTATTACTGACATCTGGTAAAGAGAGAAGGGCAATTATATGAATCAGAGCCAAGCCATGAATATATCCGTTAGGAACCTGTAATATGGTTGGGTTTCAGTTGTTTATCTAGACAGATCTGTTTAAAATCTGTTTTTCCGCGACTATTTTGCGTCCGATATACGGTCACGGATGCAAAATGTAATGTACCGAGCCTATTGATGGACGCAAAATGATGCTGAGGATTTTTAATATATATATATATATATATATATATATATATATTATATATATATATATATATATATAAATAGATAAGTACTCTTTGATCATTCCCATATTGATTTCAATTTAAGAGCCACCGGTATACAGCTGTTTCAGCCTATTGGGCATCGTCAGTACCGGGCAGGCGGTCCTCGATTGAAGACAAAATGAGAAAAAACCAAGAAAGTACTTGATAAAAATAGCTGCGTAAACGCAAGCGAAACATAAGTGGAACCACCTATTGGTGTGACACCCAAGTCAACTTGCCAAGTTTTTATGTCAGTGTTGGTGGTTTGACCACCACCCAAGTTGACTTGGGTGTCACACCAATAGGTGGTTCCACTTATGTTTCGCTTGCGTTTACGCAGCTATTTTTATCAAGTACTTTCTTGGTTTTTTCTCATTTTGTCTTCAATCGAGGACCGCCTGCCCGGTACTGACGATGCCCAATAGGCTGAAACAGCTGTATACCGGTGGCTCTTAAATTGAAATCAATATGGGAATGATCAAAGAGTACTTATCTATTTATTTTTTGATTTTCATGGAATTATTTTCCAGCAGCTTGACTGCATTAACCTTTCTAGATTTCATATATATATATATATATATATTTATATATATATATATATATATATATACATATATATATATATATATATTATATATATATATATATATATGTCACGCAGGTAGCTATAGCTGCGTGGTAATTTTGATAGGTCTCTTGTGAACACAAGATCTACTAACTGAAACCACAAATGTGCCGCTGGGTCCTGCTGGTGGCCGCGTGTATTTGTATATCTTTCTGCTGGTTACCAAGTGTTGCCCATCCTTACACTTGGCTTCACCATACTGATGATGGGCCAAAAGCCCGAAACACGTGTCTATGGTTTGTCACTTTCTTGAGTGTGCTATGTCCGATTGATTTTTGGGTTTTCTCATTGAGTTACTTATAGAACAGCAGATGTCTCTGATCACACTTGCACCATAATAGTTCTCTTTTGTTCCATAGTTTTATCATCGACAAACTAACACACTTTTTCAAACTGAATTACATGACAGCTGTCATTGTAAATTGTTTTTTGTCTCTCTCTTTGTTCTCCAACCACATCGCTTTTACCGGTAATCCATAATTTTAAAACAAATACCGATTTTTAGTAAATTTACGTTCAATATTATTCTTTGTATCCAGTGAGGAGTCAACTTCTTTAATGTAGTTTAAATGTAACATTATTTTCGACACAGCCAACCTCACTAACAGTAAGTTTGAGATCTTTCATAATAATTGTTTTTATATTGTATCACCATCATACAAATTATGTAGCTTTTCCTTGAAGGTGTTAGTAATTTATAAATGACGGTAGAACTCAAAAATTGTAGTAATAAATTGATTCTATCTGTCTGGATTTTAGAATTAGACTAACATTTCTGTATTTTTAAAATGGTTTTTATATAAGTATCAACGATATCCAATTATCGTATTCAAAAAGTGCGCAAATGAACTCGCACCAGTATTTTGCAGACTTTTCAACCTGTCTTACAAGAAGGGGGTTTTTCCTTCTTGTTGGAAGATTGCTCGCGTTCAGCCAATTTTTAAAAAAGGGAAAGAAGAATCTTCCAAATAACTATAGACCAGTCGCTTTGCTATCAATTATATCAAAAATCATGGAGAAGGCCGTAAACCACCAAATCCTCAAATTGGAAGGCTTCAACATCTTGAGCGATCATCAATATGGCATTCGGATATAACGCTCTCTGCTTCGATAAGTTTGTTAGGGGTTAAAATGGACACCAATATGTCTTGGCACAATTATGTAGCTAGAATGCAAAGGCTGCTTCTCAAAATATTGGAACAGTGTTTCGAACCAGAAAACTGTACACACCTCAGCAACTATGATGCTTTATATAGCTCAGATCAGACCTTCTTTGGAGTAGTATTGTTCTCATGTATGGAGCTCCGCCCCTAAGCACACCCTGAAGCTGCTGAAGCTCCATTCAGAAAAGAGCCATCCAACTGATTGGAGACGCGAACATCACTTGCAACCTTGATAGTCTGGAATATCGAAGAAAGTTTGGAGATTTGTCTCTCCTCTATAGATACTTTCACGAGAAGTGTACAAGTGACTTAGCACACTTGATTCCACCAAGAGCGGTACATACCAGAAATACGCGGCAGACTGTGGCTGCTCATCGTTTTGACGTTCAACTCAGTACACCTCGAACTTTACTGTTCAAGAATTCTTTCATTTGGAGAGTGGCATTTATGTGGAACAAACTTCCTGAGATTATTTTCACAAATGGATTTGATCTCCAGCGATTCAAATTCAATGTGAATATTGTGAATCGCTACTTTCGCACAGTGTGCAATGTGTTTCTCAACTGTCGCATAACATTTGCCATCTATATTCAATCAAACAAGACACTAACCACAGAATAGTAATACTAACGACAAATTGATGACATTTTACAGAAACCAACCAAGAAAACTGTAAGAGGAACTAGTGTGACCATAATCCGTTCGACCGCAGCGCCGAATAAAAATTATCAACAAACAATTTAATTCATGTATCACTGAAATGCAACAAACAAATTAATTCAATTCTTTCCAAAGGAATAATAATAAAAAGTAAAACGGCGTGGCACATCATTTTGATTTTTATTAATATTCATTTGAAATGCGCTGAATTATTTTGTTTGTTGAATTTCAGTGATACATGAATTAAATTGATTGTTGATAATTTTTATTCGGCACTGACGTCGGACGTATTTTTATGGAACTACTCAACTGCACATATGTATGGCGTTGGTCATAGAACGGTAATAATCCGTTCGACCGCAGCGACGAATAAAAATGATCAACAATCAATTTAATTCATGTATCACCTGAATGCAACATCAAAACAATTCATTTTTACAAAATACCAATAGAAAGTAAAACGGCGTACCACGCCGTTTTACTCTTTATTAATATTCCTTTGAAATGATCTGAATTATTTTGGTTGTTGAATTTCAGTGATATATGAATTAAATTGATTGTGGATAATTTTTATTCGGTGCCACGGTTAAACGGCATTTTGTCGTACTATAAACGAACTAGCATGTTGCCATATGTAACACTTAAGGTTCTTGATAAATCCGCTCGATACCAGCGCCGAATTAAAATTATCAACAATCTTTTAAATGTATCTTTCAAATACAACAAACTTTTTAAATCATCAAAAAATTTAATTCTTTCTCAGAAATTAGCTTTTTCAAAAGATTGATGAAATAAAATGATACTTGCTTGAGAATGTTTTGCACAAAAGTTGTAACGAAATTTTAAATTGAATGCATTAAAGTGAATGTTGGAAATATTCAACACTTTCAATAAAATTGAAATATACAATCTTTATTATTCATAGAAAAATATTTAGTATGGAAAGTTAATTTTCTATATTTTCAGACAAACGAAAGTCTATTTTTATTACCAACAATGTTTCATGGGAAATCTTTGACAGTCATTCAAATATATTCATTGAAATTTTATTCCAAAACTTACTTTTAGAAAGTGAATTTAAAGTTTCATTATAATTCAACAGTCATATAAATAACTAACATTTTATTCAAAGGTCAAAATTATATGCGGAATTGAAACGTTTGTTGAATTTACTCGAATAATACATTCCATTGATTGTTGAATAAAAATGTTTGTTCATTGCTGAGTTGAACTATATGTATATAGGTTATTTTTCAGCATAATATATAGTAAATTGGCGTTCCATTTTCCAATACTCTGAAACAATATTTTCTTCGGAATCAATAAAAGCTTCAAGTTATTTCATTAGTCTTTTTTATTCAAATAACAATTTTATTCATGTAACATTTTAAATCAAGTGTCATTTTAAAATAGAACAAATTTTGCGAACAATCGTTTTTAATGTGTCGAAGAAATGCATGAATCAATTGAATTCAAACAAATAAATTGTTAGTTGAATAAATTGAAGAATGAATATTTGTGACAATAAAAACTAAAACGGCGTTCCATACAAATGACTGTTTCAACGCATTGAAATTTTGCGAAAGCCACAATGCGGTCTCATGACATAAATGAACGCTTTATAGCATTATGTTTTCGTGAAAGTTTCGATAAGCCATCGAGAGATCATAAATTACGAATGCGGCCAATTCGTCATCTCCTGAAGATGCCAACTTGGTAAGACATCATAAATAACAAATGATAGTACGCTTCAAATGAGCCACACTGAAAAATGAGAAAATCACACGTTGATACGCTAGATACCATTTTTTTATTTCTCAAATGACACCCTATATAATTTTTTTCTTTTATATTTACCTTCATATGTTCAACTACTACTGATGTCGCTAACTTAGTTAACGAAGATGTGTTCTTCTGGCATGTTGAATCGCACGTAAAAACGGTAGGCCCTCCTAGTAATTGTCGTCATTATCTCATTTTTTCAGTCGTGCCGCATTGCCAACCCTTCATGTTGCACGCGCCATCTAGATTATTTCCTTCGTCATCTCCTGATGTCAACTTGCCTAGCAAAAACGTATTTTTACGCGAGTTTTTGTGACGTAAATGAACGCTTCCTCATACACATTTATATAATTTTTGACTTATTATTCTTAAACTGTTATATTCAGTAATAGTGACATTAAAAATGAAACAGCTCATATACTCATCAACTTTTATATTATATGTAAATTCAAATTTTCTCTTAATTGTTTCAATATGAATATTCTCCTCAACGTTGCTTATATTGAACATGTTCGTTTCTCATATGTACACAGTTTATGTTCAATAACAATCTCAGGTTGAATATGTCTTAACGGATATGTTGTTACTGGGGCTAGTTGTCTCAAGGTCTAGTTTAAAACACTTGCTCCTTACTGTTGATTTTTTTATTCAGGAATCAACTTTCTATGGTTCCACGATAGACAAAGGTTATCTAATTTTTTCTTAACTTCACTTTTACCCCAAAAAAAGAAATGTCTTTTCTCAAAATGAACAATTTCTTTTCAAATTCTTCTAATTTAAGTTTATACTCTTCCAAATACATTTCGATTGGTACTATAAGTAAATCGTCAATCAAAGGTATATCATACGTCATGAATATTACCAAGAAACGCCCCCTTTTTTCCCAAATTATAACTTTCAATACGATGTTCATATAAATGGCTTCATAATAAACTACCAAAATGAAGAGAATACACATGCTACATACCTATGATTTTTATTTTTATGTTCTCCAGTAAAAATTGTGAGGTCAGAATACCCTATCTTCATCAATAACAAAGTTGCCTCTTATGCGTTTTACACTTCTGAAAATGCTAAAATATTTCTCTCTCATTACATGGTTCCAGAACTGAATGTTAATCTTAGTTAAAATGATTTTCACTCACTTTTCTCTTCTCGATAGATTGACAAAAGGTCTCTCATTTGTTTTTGTTTTCTTAACTTCATCTTACTCTACTGGGATGGTATTTTTCTCAGTCCAAGAGAAAATGAAAGTCCAAAGGTTTCAAATATAAAGTATAATAGTAGAAAAATGGCTCCATGGACAAAATAAAAATAACGTGTAAAATATTATATAAAAGAAAAATGTTAAATTCTAGAAAATGAAAGAATTAGAACAAAGGAAATGCCGTCAATTTTACCATGCAATTTACTATTAATCTAACCTGTTTAATAATTACAAATGCGCCAACTCGGTACAAAATACTCTTTAGTTTTACTTTTACTTCAGGGAGTGTGGTGTATAACTTCAAATTTCCGCCCTTTTCTGTAATTGTATTATCAACTTTAGTTAAACAATCAGCACTAGGAACCCCACAATATGTAACTTTCTGCAAATAGGAAGTGGACTCAGATAAAATATTGTGTGAACTCTCTCTAAATATCAACTGGTTAGTACAAAAAATAACAAACACTCACATAACGCCTCTTTGAGTGTTCATGGTCAACCATAGGTTCCGTTGACCCACCAACACTTTTATTTCAAACTCCCCTGTATCCATTACAGGTTTATAATTTAACTACAAGGATTTTTCTTAAATTTCGCACCACCCTCTTACAAACAAAATAACTCCGCCGATTTAGGCCACTTTCCTCAGCCTCGAAGGCTGAGGGATGAGACCCCCGATCTCGTCTCGACGAGTTCCGGTGACCGACTTCCTTTGTGTCTCCCTAAAAAAAACTCCTAAGCCCTAGCATCAGCTACGCTAGCCACAAAAACCTTATCTCAGCGTTTTTTTTACCCTCCCAAGCGTATGATCATCGGCAGTAAGCAATATATTCATTTTGTTTAGTCTATTTCAACTTTGAACATGACCATAACGACGCTCGAAGGTTCGACAGTCATAATGTAATTCAGCGCTTTTTCAACTGGAAAAATATCGACACCGAAGAAAACGGATGATCGACCTCGATTTCGATGAATAAAATAATATTTTATGTTACTATCGCAATGGCAGTTATTACATAATTCATATATTGGTCACCATCATCGACGATGAATGGTGCTGATGTATCATCTCATCGATGATGGTTAGGTTAGGTCCAAAGTGAGTGGGTCTTTTCGACCCTCCACCGCAACCCGCAAGGGTTTATTGTGGCTCACACTTATTCACACTCGACCAAATAAACCCAGCTTCTTAACGAACCCAATCAGTTTGTATGGTGAGTGGTCTTTCAGGTCAGATGGTAAGAGTACGGCTCTGCCGAACTCTAAAAACCTGATTCGATCCCTAGCGGGGCAGGCACAAAGTATATGCTCTGCTGTTTCATCGTTAACAAGGTAGTCGGATAGTCAAGGTGTTACCCGCGACAACCTTCTCATATGAGGGTTTTTGCACGTCAGTTATTGGATCAGGAGTTGGAGAGTTGAGAAGCTCCCGCCCCTGATCTAAATTTACAGGGAGGTCAGTTGGAGTCGTAAGCTCGACATTCATTTCCTCTGTAGACTCGCTCCTGATCTAAATTTACAGGGAGGTCAGTTGTAGTCGTAAGTTCGACATCCATCTCCTCTGTAGACTGGGAGTCAGAGAGATTTTTCAAGTTTACTCTGTCCATAAAGGTCCCCCGAGTAGCTAGAAAAAGAAAGTCAATCACAGCAGAGCCCTGCATTACCTTGACAAGGCGATGCTACGACGAGAAGGCGCCCAGTATCTCGAAGGTTCCATATAGACAGCTGATAGGCTCAGTGTCATTCATCCTCTCGGAACAGATACACACACCTCAGGATTAAGTCATCGTTAGGATGCCATTCAGTTAGGGAATAACAGAACCACAAGTGATTCTGTCATTCCCGTATCCAGCGGGGCTACGTGGAAACAGGCATCCGATGGCCGCTATGCTCACCCCCCACATCCCAAGCCAATGCACTCGCCAAAAACAGCATGCACAGTAGTTCAGGCAGTAAAAGATGAACAAGGACAGCCAACCCGCCATCGATGATGGTAACACAATTCACCAAATGACATGCGAAAAAATTCATGCTTTTTCTCATAACAATGAATAAATTTATACACTCTGTATATATATGCATATATATTTCTCAATGACATAACACACGCGCGATCATGTTATTTTCTTAAAAAATGATGTATTTTGAGACACCCTGTACACATTGAGGGATCACACGTTAAAACGTTTAGGGTCCCGTTGAACTACCATGTTTTTCCAAATAATGTACTTTTGCCAAATCTTGTACACATCAACGTTATGTTTTTTTCCTAAATGATGTATTTTAGGCCACCCTGTAAACATTGGCGACATATTTTGTTTTGAATGACGTATTTTGATACACCCTGTACACACTAAGGGATCACACGTTAAAACGTTTGGGTCCCGTTGAACTACCATGTTTTTCCCAAATAATGTACTTTTGCCAAATCTTGTACACATCAACGTTATGTTTTTTCCTAAATGATGTATTTTAGGCCACCCTGTGAACATTGGCGACATATTTTGTTTTGAATGACGTATTTTGATACACCCTGTAAACATTAAGGGATCACACGTTAAAACGTTGGGGGGCCCGTTGAACTGCCATGTTTTTTCCCAAATAATGTATTTTTGCCACACATTGTACACAGTAATATAGCTACAGGAGTTCTGAGCCATTCCTTATGGAAAACTCGTGCAAATTTGAGCAGGTCCATTCTGGCGTTTTTTGGGCCTCAGACCAGTTCACACGGAAGGGAGAAAGGTCGGCGTGGTAGACGTTGTCTTTAGTCTCGACACCAACTTGGAATATTGGAAGTAACTGAGAATTGTTGATATTTTGACCCATTCTCTATACTTGACCGCATAATTTGATTTCCGTAGAATTTCAGGAAAATTGTAACGTCTTTACCATGTAGAAGATAGGAAAAATATGCTCAGATTTGGGGAAGAATTGATGTTTCATATAAGGATGTGTGTGTGTGTAAGAGTGAGAGACTGAATTAGGCATGAACGGTTAGGAATACAACTTGATAAAAATTGTATGGTAATGAGATGACGATGACTAGGAGGGTCTTACGTTTAAGGTGAGTGTGTCAGAAAGACACAAAGTCGTATATTTGTTAACCAAGTTAGTATCATCAGGAGAAGTAGGAGATGGCACCCATAGTTGTCGAGGAGTTGCGTGTTGTGGAGTTAACGTTCGAAGGTGAGTGCAATGGGGGAGCGAAGTATTCGACAATGAAAATTCAATAAACGTTGTTTTACATACGTTATGACCGTTTTGCGTACGTTTCGACCGTTTTTCGAGCGTTTTCAGACTCCTGAACGGAACCTTGTAGAACATTCAGCCTAATTCCTGATAACAAGTTAGCATCATCAGGAGAAGTAGGAGATGGCACCCAAAGGTGTCGAGGAGTTGCGTGTTATGGAGTTAACGTTCGAAGATGGGGGCAATGGGAGAGCGAAGTATTCGACAATTTTAAAATACGTTTTTATGCGTACGTTGCGACCGTTTTGCGTGCATTTATTCGTTATCATTTCGTCGTCATTGTCGTTTTTTTTTCGTTGTCGTTTTTCATGCGTTTCGATCGTTTTGCGTGCGTTCATTCGTTTTCGTTTCGTTTTCCGTTTTTTTTTTCATGTTTCAATATGACAGTCATCTATCACTTAACGCGTTTCGCTAACCAAGTAAACATCATTAAGAGATGATTAAAGTCCTTGCTTTGTCGTATAAAGGTTCATTTTCAAACTCCTGAACGGAACTTTGTGGACACTCAGCCTAACTTCTGATACAGAGTTGTATCGGTCAGCCAATCAGAATGGCGGAATCAAATATCGATCGGTTGATTGTGTTAAATTAAATTGGACTGGAGAACGGGGGTCGAATAATAATAATAATAATAGTGTTAAAACTTTGAAAGTAACGTAGTCAACGTGGGAGGTGGTGGCGTAGTAGAGAATAGGTGATGATTTGTTAAAATGAATGAGCTATTACAAAAAAAAGGCGCAACTGTCAGAAGGGCACTAAGTTGTATATTCGCTAATAATCATCGGTTCGTGACATAGCACGTCATATAAAAGGAGAAGAAATGCAAAATTCGTCGACAAAGAAAAAAACAAATATGGCGCAACATCTCAGGAAGGCACTAAGCCACATCTTCGTTAATGATCAAATGAAACGAATTCAGAATTCATCGACAGAAAAAACCGAACATGTCAGAAGGGCACTAAGCCACATCTTCGTTGATAATAGCCGGATCGTCACGTACAGCACGTCAAATGAAAAGGAAAGAAATGCAGAATTCGTCGACAAAGAAGAAACAAAGATGAAGCCAAGCATGCACTAAGTTGTATCTTCGTTAATAATTTTTACATCATCGAGTGTAGCACATCAAATGAAACTGAAACGAATGAAGAATGTATCGACAAAGAAAAACAAAGATAACCGCAACGTGTCAAGAAACATAATTATTCATTTTCCGAAGCCAAAAAGACATTATAACCTATTTTCGTTATACTAGCTACAACAGTCCGATGTGGGTACTCATTTCAAATAATTTTATTTGTTGAATATGAAAAATGTAACATTGAGCGCCTTATGTGGAATAACATAGAAAGAATTCCAAATTCAAACAAAAACATTGGGAAAATGTTATTAGGTTTTGATTAACTATAAATTAAATTCAATAGCAGCAGTTTGAATTGCAATCAAACCAGAAGGGACCTTAAAATTTCAGAGGCGAGAGACCAAAAGTAAATAATAAATAATTTCGAGCTTGAAGTAAATGAGCGAAATGTCCACCTCGACAGCAATCGATTTGTCATTGATTGTCTGACATGTTCCTTCCTACGATAGAAACTTCCAAACCCAATACCCGATTCTACTAACCCCTCACTCAAAACCAACATGACGCTAATTACAGTCTACTAGCAATTTTTATCTATTCGAAAGGTAAAATATTGCTCCTTCACGTAGTGGCGCTGTTACGAATCATTATGATTTTACCAAAGTAGGGTAAAAAATATCTCTGTTCTTTACAGAAAAGGTTTTTTTTTGATTAACTCTATTGGAATAGTTCCACTGTGGATGGTTATTTCTCTAAAGTGACACGTAATGTGGTAAAGATGCACATATTTTCACACCATTTTTCGTGATATGTAACATTGCAAATCATATGGTTTTTGGAAAAAAATGAGGTTTGAAAAATGCGTATTTTTCACTGCAGTTAAAGTTGCCAAAATGACCGTTTCAGCGCGTAATATTCTTGAGATTTTTTTTTTGCTATGTTGACAGGAATGATCGCATAATACGCGATACGGATTTGTTCATTTTTGCATGAAACGTAAATATAGGTATGTTGAAGGTGAATAATCAAATTTTTATATTTTTTCTCCAGATCTCTGTAACATTACATATGCTCCTCATGCGAATTTTGAAATTGTTTCATCGTACCTTATGCCTATTTCAAATGTCACCATGACTTTTCTTTATAAATTTCAACATTCATGCCCCTTCCATGTGCTTTACATCATAATATACCTGCGAAAATGTGAATAAGTGAATTTTGACATGATGTTATCTTTTAGTTCTCTTTATGAATTATATAATCCTTGTGGAATTGGCCGCGGTGGTAGTGCGCCCGACTCCCGATCGGAAGACCATGGGTTCGATTCCGGCCTCGACCAGATATTTTTCTCGAGAGAATTTATCTTATTGAAGCTGGAATTATTCTGCAACCGTGTTAGGAATCACACGTTAAAAGGTAAGACCTCGTTAGTCCTTAGCTCACACAAGTTTCTCAACTTCTGAGAGTTGTCTTTCGTATGGGGGCGACAGCTGATTAACGGAAAAACAGATTTCAAACAGACAGAAACATATTTCTTCTTTCATTTGATGTGTTGCACGTTGAGATCCAAACATTATAAAGATGATGCTGCTTAGTGCCCCGTTGGCATCGTCTTTGTTGTTTCTTTGTCGATGAACTATGCACAAATTTCCCTTTCACTTGACGTGCTGTGCGTGACGATCTGATCGTTATTAGCGATACAACTTGGTGTCCTTCTGACATGTTGCGGTCATCTTTGTTTTTCTTTAACGATATATTTTGCATTGCTTTCATTTGATGTACTACACGCGATGATGTGATTAATAACGAAGATACAACTTGTACCCTTTGGAATCATCTTTGTTTCTTCGACTAATCTGCATTCTTTCCCCTTCATTTGACGTGTTGTACGTGACAATCCGGCTATTGTTAACGAAGATGCGTCCAAGTGCTCCTTGACATGTTAGGTTATCTTTGTTTTTTCTCTGCCGATGAATTCTGCATTGTTTTCCCTTTCATTTGATGTGCTGCACGTTGAAATTCAACTATCATTAACGAAGATGTGGCTTAGTGCCTTTCTGACATGTGTCTTTTTTTTGTAATAACTCATTCATTTTTACAAATCATCACACATTTCCTACCTCGCCACCACCTCCCACTTTCAAAGTGTATCATAAGTTAGGCTGAGTGTTCCACAAGGTTCCGTTCAGGAGTCTGAAAATTCGCAAAATGAACCTTCATATGACAAAGCATGGACTTTAGTCATCTCCTGATGATGCTTACTTGGTTAAGTGATAGACGACTGTCATATTGAAAAATAAAAAAACGGAAAACGAAACGAAAATATAACGAAACGCAAAACCGCAAAACGGTCGAAACGCACGCAAAACAACAACGAAAAAAAGAAACGACAATGACGACGAAACGATAACGAATAAACTCACGCAAAACGGTCGAAACGCACCTAAAACGGCCGAAACGTACGCAAAACAAATTATTTTGAAATGTTATTGTCGAAAACTTCCCCTGTCCCCTCCCATCTTTGAACGTTAACTCCACAACACGTATCTCCCCGACACTTTTGGGTGCCATTTCCTCCTTCTTCTGATGATGCTAACTTTGTTAACGAAGATACGACCTTGTGTATTTCTGACATGTTGGAACGCGCCTTTAAACATAAGACCCTCCTAGTCGTTTTCAGCTCATTAACATACAATTTTTATCAAGTCGTATTCCTAACCGTTCATGCCTAATTTTGAAACCGGCAACGCTACATCACACCATGAACAACGATTTATTTTACAGTCGGCAACACTGAACCTGTCCTTGCCCTAGCGACGTATATCTCACTCTTACACCCACACCACACACACAAACACCCTTAGGGGCCATCCATAAAGTACGTCACACGTTAATGGGGAGGGAGGGTATCACCGAAGTGTGACATCGTGTGACAAGGGGTATGGGGGGTCAATAGTTTTGTGACATCATATGTTAAAATTTAAAATACTAAAACGCAAAGTTTGGATGTGAATTGAAAATTTTAAAAATTTACGAACTTGATATATATTTATTAATAAGTTAGCATTCTTGCTATGAGATAATCTCTCATGCAACGTCATTTAACTTCTAGAGCGGCGTTGTAATACAAGTGAGATTCTCAAATTCACGAGAATTTTGAATGGTAAAATGCGAGACTATCACATGTTGCCCAGTACGACGTTCTAGTCTTTGGCAATTATTAAAAGGAGGATTCTTACCACCACCTGTGTTGATTAAACAAAAATCAAATGGTTATGTAGTCGCAGGAAGTGATGACAACGAGGCTAAGTTTGCTCCATTATTACTACAATTGTCATTAAATCTCCGAGCATCATCCTATCTGAAACAAGTTCCATACGATAGTTATTGCCCTAGTGTCGAGTCATACATATTTAAAAGATCGTGTAGCGTATGTAGTTTATATTTTTCCTCATATAAAGCCGCTAATCAACACAAACAATCACATAAAAAACAAGAAATGTTACCTATAGCAAAAATTCGTCCTCAAAGAATTGCGGCTAGACGTGCCCGAGAAATTCTCTGTTTAATGAATGATGATGATGCTTTATGGATGGAAGAGAATGATGTCGACACTAAGGATGTTCCTGACGTTCAAATTCAGAACGAAAATGAAGTGCCTGATTTACCAGTAATAGCTGATATAAAAGAGTGGATCCAAAGTCCATGGACACTCGATAATTAAATTTTTTATCTTTAATTAATATAATTAATCGTTTATTATTTTCTAACTAGTCGTTTGTTTTTTCGGTTTTATGAAATGTTGGACTTTATATTGATTTTATTAGATTATTATTTAAAAAAATAAGTAAAAAATGAAAATAGCTGTTTTCTCTCGATTATTTTCAAATACATACATAAATTTAAAAAATGTGTGACGTCACATCAGGATGGGGGGGGTTATAAAAATGTGACAACCTGTGACAAGGACGGGGGGAGGGGTTCAAAAGTCCTAAAATTCGTGTGACGTACTTTATGGATGGCCCCTTATATGAAACATCAATTCTTCCCCATATCTAAGATTATTTTCCTATCTTCTACATGGAAATGGCGTTACAACTTTCCTAAAATTCTACGGATTTCTTTGAATTCCTCCGACACTCATTCCATCCTTCTCTGCAACGATTACGTCACACGTTCTCTCTCCCACTCTCCGAAATACACCTACCTCGAGTTGGGTGGTCCACAAGGTTCCGCTCGGATGTTATGAAAATTGCAAAAAGTTCAACTCCATAATAAAATACGTGGGATTTGTGCCAGAGCCCGCCTTGTTCATCTACTAGTGGTTTGAATTTCCCGCTATATGTGCGGTAGCTTCTGATTGGTTGACTGAATGACGGCAAAAGTGAAGTAGTGGTCTCTGAAAGTTTAAGGCTCAATTCACACAGAATGGTCGTCTGGCGAAGACGAGGCGCGGACCTTTGTCCCTTCCGTGTGAACTGGGCCTGAGGTCCAAAAAACGCCAGAATGGACCTGATTAAATTTGCACGTGTTTAAGTAATGGTTCAGAACTCCTATAGCTATATTAGTATTAACGTTATGTTTTTCTCTTAAATGATGTATTTTGTGCCACCCTGTTCATATTGATGCCATTTTTTCTTGAATGGTGTATTTTCATACACCCCAAAATTCGAGAAAAACATACCGTTCTGAGTGAATCATTCCAAAACGAAATGTTTGACGATCGTTGGTTTAGGCGTTTAGGGCCGTGGGATTGGCCACCGAGATAACCGGATCTCACGCCACTTGAATTTTTCTATGGGGTGTGTTGAATGAAAGTGTGTACACTGAATTCATCATTCCAAAGGACTTCCGTTCAGGTGCAGTCTCAATAATGTCGATATTTTATATAAATGGTTTTATAATATACTACAAAAATGAATAAAATGCATGCTACATACGTATATACCTAATTATCACAACACAACAAAGTTTTGTTTCGGGGTTGAAATTAGATGATTTTAATGTATTTCCACGTGTTAAAACCGAAAGTGACCATAAAAATTATATATTAGCTCTTGTTTTCAAGATATAGTATCATTATATTATATATATGTATATTGAGTTTTCAACAAATGAAATATTTCATCACCAACAGTTGGTACACATGTTTGTTTACATAACACCCCTCTCATCAGCTGTTCTTAAGTAGTAAACATAACCTATGTGAGTTTGTCAATTGTACGCACGTGGTTGCTATTGAAATTATCGTGTGAAGTTGATTTTTAAATTAATTTAAGTGCTGATCTGAAATGCCTCGAAAGTGTGAATTCTGTCGATAGCTTTTGCTATATATGTGGTGAAATAACATTTAAGGCTCAGAAACGTAAAATGACACCTATCGTTAAGACAGCCTATGAACATTATTTTGGTGTGAAAGTTGGGGACCAAGATAAATCATGGGCTCCTCATATATGTTGTAATTCTTGTTCCGTCATATTGCGAGAGTGGCTGAAAAATAAAAACCGGACAATGGCTTTTGCAGTACCTATGGTTTGGCGTGAGCCTACCAATCATACAGACGACTGTTATTTCTGCTTAACTCCTCCCATTAAGCAAGGTTTATCTATGAAGAAAAGAGGAACGGTTAAATACCCTAATCTCCCATCTGCTCTTCGGCCTGTACCACACTCAGACAATTTGCCAGTCCCTTCTCCACCCCAAAACTATGAAATTTTAGAGGAAGGTGATGAAGACTGTTTAGAAGAAGCAACCCATCCTTCTACATCCTATGACCCTGATTTTGAGGTAAGCGATAGGTCTAGTGATCCGCACAGAAGTAGTCAAGCAGAGTTGAGTGACCTTATAAGAGATCTTCGCTTGTCTAAGAAAAGGCTGAGCTGTTAGGGTCAAGACTACAACAGTGGAATCTTCTAAAACATGATGTGAAAATATCTCAGTACAGACAGCGTCAAAATTTGCTTCCTTTTTTTGAGAAAAAAGAAAACCTCGTAGTTTGTTCTGATGTTAATGGTTTGATGGACTGCTTGAATTTGGATCACACTCCATCTGAATGGAGACTGTTTATAGACTCTTCAAACTTAAGCTTAAAAGCTGTACTTCTGCATAATGGAAATCAGCTACCCTCTATTCCTATAGGTCATGCAGTTCACATGAAGGAAACGTATATAAATATGAAAACATTTCTCCAATCAATCAAATATGAACAACACAAGTGGCAGATCTGTGGTGATCTGAAAGTCATTGCTATACTTCTAGGAATGCAACTAGGGTTCACCAAGTACTGTTGTTTTTTGTGTCTGTGGGACAGTCGGGATAGAAAATCTCACTATAAAAAAATGAACTGGCCTACACGAGACCTAAACCCTAATGAGAAAAATGTAGTTTACGAGTCTCTTGTAGATCCTAAGGATGTTCTCCTTTCCCCATTACATATTAAGTTGGGACTAATGAAAAACTTTGTGAAGGCCATGGACCAGGAAGGACAAGCTTTTAAGTACTTGAGAGCAAAGTTTCCCAGGTTGAGTGACGCTAAAGTCAAGGAAGGCATCTTTATTGGGCCTCAAATCCGTGAAATCGTAAATGATCCTGCTTTTGACATGATTTTAACAGGAAATGAAAAAAGAGCCTGGGAAGCCTTTAAGGGGGTTGTACATGGGTTTTTAGGTAACAAAAGAGATGATAATTTCACAGCATTGGTTAAAGAGCTTCTTCAAGCTTACCACCAACTTGGATGCAACATGTCCTTAAAAATTCATTTTCTTCACTCTCATCTTAATTTCTTCCCACAAAACTGTGGAGCTGTGAGTGACGAACATGGAGAAAGATTCCATCAAGACATTGCCTTAATGGAACAGAGATATCAGGGCCGTTGGAATGAAGCAATGCTTGCAGACTACTGCTGGTCTGTGTGTAGGGATGCTCCAGAAGTGTTTTATAAAAGACAAGCTAAACGACAGCGATCTTACAATGAAACGGATGGACTTAATTGAAATTTGGTGGTACAAACTTCTTTTATTTGTAAAAACACCAAGAATAATGTTTTTTTTTATTAATTTTGTACTTAAAATATTCTAAAAGAAACATAACAATATTGTTTTATGTACTTTCACTTTTCACGTATAGTATAACTACTCTTTAAGATTAAGTACTGTGTATCTCAAAAACCAGAGCTAATAAAAATTTTCCATTGTTATTTTCGTTTTTATCACCCCAAAATTAGTAGAAATTGACTAATTTAGTGTAGGAAACATTCAAAAAATATTTTTTTTGGTGTTATGTTATTATTGTTTGTTACGCGTACTCGGAACGTTATCTCTCAAACAGCGATAACGCCACCGCTAAAACTGGTTATCCACTTCCGTTCTGGATCTCTCATAATACCACTACTATTATGGACAGACTAAATGATCTATTGAAATAAGATATAAGGAACACTTAGCACACCTAAAATATGGAAGACCAGAAAAATCAGCAGTCGCCCATCATATTTTGTAACAATGCCATTTCACAGTCTGTAGTTCATTAAGATTAGTTAACAACAACAGGTGTCTAGATGCCTACGAGAGTGTAGAAATAACTAAATATAATAATAATATTATGAATAACGATAGTGGACCAATACTTTATGTTATACAATATAGCTGTTTAAATCTGTTTAAAATCTGTTGTTGTTTGTAATATTTTAATCATCAGATTTACCTAACTATTACATAAGACCACATTATAAAATTGATTTAGGACAATTATGACGCAGGTACATAGCAGAGGTATCTATCACCTGGTGATCGAAACACGTATCGAGGTGTTAAAATAACGGCTTGGTTTCGGGATAAAACTCTAGTAATATTAATTTTTTCATTTGATCAATACCGCAGATTGCTGAGGAGAGTGGTATGATGACTGCTACCTAGGACCTTCCGACTTATTTTTTAGTTTTCAGTACATTTTTCCATAAAACCATTGAACATACATTTTTTTGACTTATTTTATTTTCCAGGTTTAGTTTCTAATTTTTATCTACCCTAATGCCTAATGTCACAGTTTTCGGCACGTTTCGACCTTTTACCTTAACTTGGGTGGGGTATCGCTAACGACACAGAGTCCTCGACACGATACGAAATCTTGACTTGGGTGGGAGATCCATAGTTGTAACCCGATTCTGAGTTGACAAAGTTCTTTTGTATAGATTATATTGGATTTGCATCTTTTTCATAGTGTACTACTATAGTACTAGTCAAGCACTGTCATTTGTACCTATATTGAGGTAGTTGTGAAAAAAATATATAATCCGCCATTGTGTAGCTGCGGCCATCTTGAATTTTTATCTTTTTCAAAGTGTACTACTATTCCACTTGTCAAGCCCTGCAAAGAGATATTTCCAAACCTCTACAAGATAAAACAAATCAATTAAGTGTTTAAAAGAGGGATTAAATTGAAATGCCAATTTTCCTGATCTCATGTCTGGCAAAAGTAAAAGAAACTGTTAAAAGAAATGGATTAGGTGGATTTCTAGAAAAAAATTGAAATTTTGTCTCCTGTGCAATAGCGTTAGGGCGGCCAGATCCATTCGGGATACAATAGCTACAGTTTACGTCAAAAATATCCCACTTGCGATGATTATGAAAAGCATCTGCTTTTTGTTGAGTTGGTTCTGACTAATACTCGGAAACTATTTTTGATGGATTTAACTAATATGTATGAGCTTCACAGTTCCTTTGTTAGTTCTTAGTTAGTTAGTTAACAAAGCTTTTACACGACGAAGTAAATTTTCCAGTATATAATCTGGGAAAGTCTACAAAATTTGTTTTTACAAGTATTTTGAACCAGTATGTTATTTTTAGAATACTCGTAAATGCTTCTTCACCAAATAACCAAACATCACTCTACGTCAAGTGAAAACAGAGGATATGTATTGTCAAGCTTGAAAATTCGGATTGGTGGAAAAGTGAAGTCTTCATCTCCTGAAGACGTGAACTTGGTTGGTGAAACGCGCGTCGAGAAGATTACCTATTGCACGTCTGGTGCACTTCTAATGCACCTGCTGTCAGTATGTCCAGCATATGCGGTCTCAGCCTATATCCATCGACAGAACGCAGATTAGTGCTTTATTACTATCTACCGAACTTTTACTGTATTGATAAGACATAGGTCTTGCCCTATGGTCCCCGGGAAATATTGAATTCATTGCAACTATTCAATACTCTCCCTCAGGCTCATAAAGTTTATAAGTCTGATGTAGTTCTCTACCATCAGATCAAGACGATATTTGTCGAGGAGTTTTCAGCTCCGGTGAGGCGAAAATCGTCCGAATAGAGATGGAAAATGGATAAAATGTCGAAATTTTCTCTTTGAACTCAGAAGACTCTCCAGATCACTCTATTAAGATAGTTGTTCTTATTATTGGAGTCGTTGGTGAAATAATGCCCTCTCTACTTTCGAAACTTTAGATCATGCCGACTTGCCGCACGAAGGCAAAACTCTTGGCCAGACAAATGTTGAAGACTGTCATCCGTTCTGCTTAAAGTACATAATTCTCGGCCGTAATGATCACTTACCCCACGGTGTGGGGAATGGTCATTGGTTGATGATGTCATAAACTATTTTCAAAAATTTCAAGACATATACTGAGAACTCTGTTTTTATTGTGATATTTGTATGTCTAGGTGTTCAGATAAAGACTGGTGAAGACCCTCTGACTGGTGAAATGAAAATGAGTGGTTTCAATAAACAGCAGCAAAATAGAAACAGTAAGTTTGCATCCAATAACCGTTTTACTAAGGTCAGTATGCGCCTTCTGAAACTGGCAGGGCACGAAAATGTTCAATTGCCACCACAACTTCCAAGCAAAATTGAGGAAAAACGGGGAAGAAATAAATTTGAGACTGAAAAGCCTGTACAAAGTGAAAATCGTACTCATAGAAACGGCAGATTTGAAAAAGTCAAACGAAGAAATGATAGGGACCAGAAGGTAGAATGTAGAAAAGTTGAAAGCCGTTTGGAGGATCATCGCAAGATATGCAGAGAAAATGAACGGCGATTAGAACATAATCGTAAACTAGATAAAAGGGACATAGAAGCAAAAGATACAGATAGAACAGGCAGGGAAAGAGAAAGGTAAGATTATTCATTTATGTTCATTTAAATAGATAATAATAATGATAAAGTTTTGCATACCATTCCATTTATTACACAAATACAGAAAATCTCGTTTGGAGTTTAAAAATGCAATTGTTTTAATGAAGGTTTTGTAAAAAGCGCATAAAATTAAAAAATTAAAATAAATCAGTAAAATGAGGTATTAAAAAAGATAACATAACATAGTAATCCGTGTGAAAAAATGATTTTCAAACTGAAAATCCTGCCACAAATATTTTTTCAAAGAGTAATTCACAGCAGTGATTCATGTCGTCAGAAAAAATATACAATAAACATATTTCTGCCATGGGGTACAAAGACCTTGAGAGAGCATTTAAAACAACGTTTAAGGCACCTTTATGATGAACTACACGTATGCTGACAAGGACAAACAGCCCTTCTTGAAAATTTTCATTTTTGGATTTATTGTGTTACTGAGCCAGAGAAAGTAGGCGACCTGTAATATCTGAATGAATGCTTTCTTCATAGAATGTGTTTGAGTAAATAACACTAGGTAACAAAACCACATGTTTCACTTAACATTAGCTTCTTCAGGAGTGTTCACTACTAATAGTTAATAGTTGCCACTGCTAATAGTAGAACTTTCGAACCAAGAAAGAAATGTCATGTTCTGTCACATAAAAGCTGGAGGATAGAATCCATATTTAAACAATTACCCATTAGCATTATTGAATGATACAAAAATTGATTTTTCTGTCTCAATTTCTACAGAAAACATCCACAGCGAGAAATTGAAATAGATAACATGCAATTATGCATGAGAAACACCATACAATGCAATAAATAAAGTATTTTGTATGTTAACGTAGAAGAATAAGTTTTGAAATCAAACTATTTCCTTTGAAATTCTGAAGGATGATACAATACTCAAATTCTTGTGTGTTTCTAGAATATTTGACAATACTGAAAACGTGTTCTGTCACAATGATATATAAAAACATCTAAAATCTATATTATAGAAAAAATTCAAATTGCTTCAACACTGAATTTAGTTGATACCATTTAAAGGAATAGGTAGTACTTATATGTCTCCTTTTTATTTTTTTAATGTTAATTTGTAAATTACACCTTGAAGAAAGTACTCTTGGCATTACCTGGAGGCTGATTTTACTTTTTATAAAATAGTGCGGGCACTGCAGAATACAAGTGCTCTACAAATTTTGTGATTGAGTAATCACAATAATCTTTTCAGAGGAAGACGACGAACACCAAGAAGGTCAAGATCTAAGAAGAGATGTCACAAATCACATTCTCGCTCGAGAAGGTCTAAAAGTAATGAAAGATCGAGAAAACGATCTAGATCTGAAACGAAAGAGGCCACACCTAAAAGTCAACAGGAAAAAGAAAAGGAACCTATTTTACGAATTGACAGAGACGCAGAAGATAAATATAGAAAGTTACTGATATTGAGAAAAAAGATGGAATTGTTGGAACTGAAGAAACAAGAAGAACAGGTAATTTTTTCTTTTAACCTCATAAATGTATCGGTTTTTATAATATCTGTATCATAAATGGTCAGTTTCTCTGACTTCTCAATATTTAATTTAAGGATAAGAATGAATTACAAGTGCAAAACAATTTCTTGACAAAAATAATGTAGTTACACGTGAACCCACTTGGCAATTAAATATGAATAATGGTAGGATAAATAATTAAATCGCTCATCACTATTTGCAAGTCTGTGAAGATAAAATATATGTCCATTGATGAAACATCTATCAACTTCAGAAATAATCTGGGATTAATAGAGGTTAGAGAATGTATTGAAGCATGAGGTTCGTGCTTGTTGCGAATCATTTCAATAACTACTATTGCGATTACAATTCAGGCATCGCAAAAATCACACATCTGCAATGTTTATATTCATCCAAACCAGATTAAAAGTGCAGAAGAATACCCGACCGCTCTTAAAAAATACCATCTATCTTTCTGTGAACCAGAGTTTTTCATGCTAATGGACTTTGAAGTGACCGTCATCCCATACACATCTCTTAAGAAAAATCCAAACAATCCTTTACTACTTCTCCGAAATGGCTCTTCAAAACAGCAGCCTCGAATAGTCAGGAAATGTTCCAGTGGTTAACGATAAATTTATCAAGTCCAAAAACCCATTTCCCAGTATTTCAAATGTTAAGTTGATTATATTCAGATTAATTCCATTGTCATCTGAATTATTTTCCCCAGGTATCTCATTTGTTGGTATAATATAACTGAGAATATGATTATAATCATTTATTGGTACTATACTTTTGGTTAAATCTTTCAAACTGTCAACGAAAAATGAATTAAAATATCATGCTACTTTTGCTTCATTTGTTATGAGAACACTATCAAATTGTATACCTTTGAATTCTTGTTTTCTATTTCCCTTTACTAAACCTTTCAGTGCTTTCCGCATAGCCCTACTGTTTCCTTTATTTTTTTCGATCTTTGATTCATAATTCTTTTTAGTTACAATTCGTATCTTTTTGGTAACAAAATTACGACTTATTTTATATTTATCCCAGTCACATTATAGTTTAGTTTCCTTGGCTTTTTTATGAAGAAAATCGCGTTTTTTTTAGATCTGCCATGATTTCGTCTGTAAACCACACTTTCAATTTGAAATTATTGAAATATTGCTTCCTTTTGAATGGATCATGTCAAGCATCTACAACTTGTTATTTGTTATGAAATAATCGATCAATGAGGATGAATCCTTGGTGATTCTGGTATAATCGTCAACTAATTGATACAGTCCCATGAATTTAATCAGTTGTTTGATTTTTCGGGTGTAAGTTCTCTGTGCCCAAACATTCATAAAAATAATATCTTTCAAAATTAGTTCAAATTTCAATCCACTTTTGATATATATGGTAACTCCTCTCGTATGTCTGCTGGATGAATTATAAAGTACTAGCTCATATCCATTTATGTTAATTTCATAAAGAGCAATATCATCCGTAATGTGAGTTTCTGATAAACATACTAACAAGGTTTCTCAACGAGATACAGTGCAACAAATCATCCAAGTCTTTGTGCATTTGTATAGAAAATGTGCCAACTGCTTATTTTTATTTTTATCCTTAACCTGAGCATTAACATCCACACCCTCACTTGCTATAGATCTGATTGTTCTGGAGTATCCATGGGAAAATTTTCCTTGTCACTTAAAAAAAATATTAAATTTTTATTTTCAACTACATATCTTAATATCTTAATAGATAATTCGTTTTTTGTAAAACATTTACCCTTATCGTTATTTACATCTATAAAATTAACGACATTTTTTGTACATTTATTCAACTTATATAGATATGCATTCAGTTTGTAATTGAATTTGTAAATTAATTTGTTATACTCATTACTCATACAGTGAGGAATTGATATAACATGCAAATTTGTATGTAGACAGCTTTTGAGCTTACCATTGGGGAATGTTCCTCAATTTGGGTTATTACAGCAAATGCAAGTTTGAACAAAATAAAGTTGAGTTTGATTCATGAATTTCTCAAATTCACTTCGAAAAGTATTCAAATTGATGTTTCAAATGTTGGGTTTTAATTTTTAAAGGGATTTGTTTCTAATTCACATATTGAAATAATTTATACGTACCTAGATATTCTACTTTAAAAAAGGAAAATTATCTTTATAAATCAACAATTAAGGCAAAATATAAATTATAGTTCAGGACCACCTCCACAAGCCACATAAACAACAGTTGTTTTGTTATTTATTTATATAGAGGAAGATAGGTTAGGTGCACAAAATGTCATATGTCACAGAATGTCTCGGAACTCGGAACATAAGTAAACAGAACAGCACGCCTCAGAAATATGTCATCTTTGTTTGTCTCATACAGGTAACAGATTCATTGTCCTTTATTAGCTATAATCGATGTTTCCAAATGGTGAAATAGAAACGAATCCCTTTAAATGTTGAATGCATTATTTCATTCCTCTTTTTAAAGTATTTAAATAATTTTTTAAAGAAAAAGTTTGAAGTGATAAGTTTAAAATGCGTTGTTTTAGAGCTCTTTTATGAAACCTACTTGATTTTCGTCAGGAAGAACATTTCCCGTTTTCTAAAAAGTGGGTATTGTTTATTTCAAAAGTTATTTGATCCTCCTAATATAATAATAAAATCATGTAATGTGAAATCTTTTGTCAAATGGGGTAAGTTTTCGATAATGCTGTTCAGGCAAGCGAACGGTTTAATAATTGACAAAACTTTATGATTTTCAAGGTGGCGATTCAACATTTCACCTAACTCAACCAAATTGATCACATAAGAGAAATATTTTAACAGAATTGCTAGGTTTGAAGGTATTTGTTTTACTTCTGCACATTCTATTTGTATATATATACAGTGTGTTTCACTTCTCATGGAAACACCCCCGTATCTTCAGTAATATTCAAGGTGGAACGATGAAACTCTCAGGACTGATGGAAATGCTTAAAATACACCTATCACCTGAATGAGGTTGGTCAAAGTGATATACACTGTCCGCCACTCGCGATGGAACTCCCCATTTTTAGGTAAAACATATTACGGCGCAAAATAGTTCGCTTCCAATACCTGAACCCCTTCATTCTATCTGGAGAGTACTCTCAGGTATGAAAGATACAGATGCTGTGAGATGCTATCATCCATTTTGAGCCTATCTGAGGAAAATGTCACAGCACCACATTCTCAGATTATCGAGATAGTGATAGTTTGAAGCAGTGTGAAAAATTATTGATGGCGGCATCTATTATAACTGAAGAAGATTATTCGTAAGTTAAACTAACTCTGGTTGCTGAACATCCAAATTCTATCCCAACCAGAAGTGAGAGCTCTCGATTGATGAGCAAAAACTGCAAAAAATGGAAAGAATGTATATTCAAAGGTTCACATCTCAAAACTGTACAATTCTGAGCTTTGGCTGTGTACACTTTCAATCAGCACATCAAGAACTACAACATATCAAAATTTCGGCAAAATTCAAGGCAAGCCATTTCTCATAAGAAATGTGCGGGGTCCTTTATTAAAATATTGAGGAAACATTTTACCATCCGAAACAAAATTAATCTTCATACTCATTGCAACACCGAAACAACTGTCAATTTTTAAAGAAAAAATCGCACTCGGTGAACAGGTAGAATTTAGCTTATTTTACCTACTTGCTGAATTGTTGTCTGAAATCATTTAAAGGGATTGAGTTACATCAGTTTCATTGAATCATGCGGTGCCCTGAAATCACCATGGAAAACAGTTGCTCATTGATATTTACTGCCAACCTGACAATATTGTTGAAAGATCTTGTTATTTCTAGTATTGTTGTTCTTTGAATCACCGTTGTTCCTGTTGTTTCTGCCGTGTTTTTGTTCCCATTGTGTTTATTGTACCTGTATTTGTGTTGGATATTGTTCCTGTGTTCCAGTTGTTTTCTGTTCGTGAGTTCCTGTTCATATTTTAATATTTCTGAAGTTCCCATTTTAACTGATATCAGCTCATTTTGATTAACAAAGTTCAACTTGGCACGTCTGTCACTTCAAGCAAAAATTGAAATTGTTTTAATTGTTGTTGAAGGGGTGAGGTCTTATCGTGAAACGGCCGCTGAATTTAATAGAAGACACCCGCTAGAGGTAGCTGTACATCCTGGAACTGTACATTAAATATACAATCTATTCGTGAGCACCGGCCAAGTAACAAAGGACAGAAAAATTGTAAAACATCATATTGATGATGATACGATATTGGCGGCTCATTAAGCTGATCCTAGAATTAGTTTGAGGAACTTATCGCTTCAACTCAATATGAGCCGCAGTAAGATATGGAGGTGTTTAAAGAGGCATAAAATGCATGCTTTCAAACCCAAATTTTTACATACTTTGCACGAAGGAGATGAAATCCGCCGTATGGAGTATTGTTTATGGATGCAGGGAAATTATCTCAATGACAGGAATTTTTTAAAGTATATCTTATACAGTGATGAGGTTACCTTTACCACGAATGGTGTTGTATCTTCCCAGAGCAAGAGGTTTTGGGCTGAACAAAATCCAAATTGGGTGGTGAATTGTAGAGAATTGGTGTGGTATCCTGAACGAAAATATTATCGGGCCATTTTTTTTCGATCAAAATTTAAACGGACGACTATTCGTTGATTTTCTCGAAAATACATTTTCCGATGTGTTAGAAGATCTACCTTTGGATGTGAGACACAGCATGATTTATCAGTTAGATGGTTCACCAGTTCACAATAGTGGCATAGCAATTGGTTGAATAGGAATCTACCTATGAAATGGATAGGACCCAATAGCTCTCTCGTAGTATGGCCACCACGATCCCCAGATTTAACTCCACTGGATTTTCATTTATGGGGAAACTTTAAAAATAATGTTTATAAGGATAGGCCCACAAATAAGGTAGATCTCCGTGCAAGAATTATACAAGCGTGTAGAGAAATCACACTTAGAGAACTGAGAAGAGTTGGAGGAAATGATAGAAGGCGCATAGAAAAATGTGTTCGATTGGAGGGAAATTTCATAGAAGGCACGAAAATATAAAATTGTCAACAGTTAAATCATTTGAAATTGATATATTTTTTTTTTTTGAATGATGCAACTAATTTTCCTTTAATTCAGTATTTTAATATTTAATGTGACTCACAAAAAGGATTTAAAGCTTTATAATTTCTATTTAATTTTCTGCGAGCGCTTTCGACAGCTGGTTTTACTGTCATCATCTAGGCACTACTCAAACTGACGTGTCATCCTGTTGTATGTCTTTTTATAATTAAAATTTTTTATTTTTCTAATTATATTTATTATAATTTAGATAATTAAATAAAAGTTATAAAGCTTCAAATCCTTTTTGTTAATCACATTCAATATTATATATATATATATATATATATATATATATATATATATATATATATCTCGAAAGGTCAAATTTAGTTGACTGGTTATTATATAACTATAAATTATTTATGATTTGGGTATTTCAGTCAATATCAGCGGGCTATGGAAACACTATTTTTTGTTATTCAATACTTTCGGAAAATATATTTTTCTCCTTTATCAAGAATATCTACAAAATAAAGATCATGTGAACAATATACAGTAATAGATATGTTACAAAAACTCACCAAAGTTAGTATAAAATATAAAAAAAGGCATATAAATCCAAACATAAAAACGAAAAGTCAAACGCAAAATTTGACGTTGAAAATTTTGTTACAGCACCAGAGAGAATGTGATTATTATAATATTTACACATACAGTGAGATTTTAATGTAAGTGTAAGTGAAAAATTATTAGTACATGATATTGAAATTATTTGTTCAATTTTATTTATCAAAAGTTAAAACGTAATTGTAAATTTGACTTAAATTTTGTATTTCTGATTTTTTGTTTAAATTATTATTATGTTTACTTATGTGAACCATTTTTAGAAAAAGCCTTTTGAATTTATTATTTTCAACTGTTAAAATTTTAGTATTTTGACAATCCATAACATGACCTATAGAGATAACATGTTCAGCTAGTCCACAGGAACGTTTGTTCCTGTTCTACTTTATCTCCAATTCTTTGCAATTTTGTACTAGATGACCTTCTAACTGAAATTTTAAATAAAATAGAATATAATATCCCTCTTCTTAAACAATATGTTGATGATATATTCTTAGCACTCCCTTCAGATCTTATCGAAAACACTCTTGACTTTTTCAACTCTTTCAATCCACATCTTCAATTTACTTGTGACAAAGAAGTTAATGATTCTTTACCTTTTCTTGACATGAAAGTCGTCAGGTTTGAAGGAAACATTCTTAAGACTACGTGGCACAGAAAAACTATATGTAGCAATAGGTTCATTAGTTATTTTTCACAGCATTCTTTAAGGATGAAAACCTACTTAATTTTATCTCTTAAAGAAAAAGTCACCAGATTGTCTCATCCGGATTTTGTTAAAAATGATTTAAAATTTTTAAAAAGTACCTATTCTAATGAAAAATTCGTATCATCCTAAGCTTTTGAATAATTATTTATTCAACTTACCCAAATTCAATCTTAATTCAAGTTATCCAAATTTACCTACCCTAACCTCACATAGTATTAGGTATGAAATTACCGAAACAGGTAATCCCTCTTCTAATGAGAATAATCAAATTATATATAATTATTCTATAAGATATATTCCAAATTTAACCCCTAAATTACTTAATATATTTCGTGACATAAAAAGTATTAGAATTTCTACCAAGATTTATAAAACAATTTCAACCCTATATTCTGAAATCAAAACCCCTCTCAGCAACAAAGAAAAATCTAATGTTATATATAGTTCTTCTTGTAATTCAATTTACATTGGTGAGACCAGTCGTAATCTATCTGGAAGAATCACTTCACATAAAAGTGACTGCAGACTAAACAAACGTTCCTGTGGACTAGCTGAACATGTTATCCCTTCAGATCATGTTATGGATTATCAAAATACTAATATATACATACATATATATATATATATATATATATATATATATATATATATATATATATATATATATATATAATATATAACTCGAAGATTCTCACGGATAAAGTATGATGAGCTGTTTTCTCGGGTTTCACTCCGTGTTCTGTGTATTTTCTCCCATAAGGATTATTTTCACAACGTTTCGGCAAAGTCTCATTTGCCATCTTCTGGTGATGTCTGGTTTTTTCAACTAGACTGATTAATTCGAACTCTGTGTCTCAATTTATAGGGATGGATGTTTCCCTTTACCTGCGTTGCTGCCACTACCTGTGTTTGCTCGACTACCTGTTTTGGTCTTATTACCTGAGCTGCCTCTCCTGTCTCTGTTATTGTACCTGTATTGTCATGTACCGAGTTTTGCCTCTGGAGTTGAGCAGTCTGATTGCTTGTGCGAAGTGATAAAACGGATCTCCATGTTGATGGTAATCTTTGCGCATCATCCCTCTTGTTCATATTATTAGGTCGTTTTTCAATTTCGATTGCCTCTCTGATTGTTCGTGAGTAAAAGTTTTCGTTGCTTGCTAGCATTTTTCTGTTGTCGAAATTGATGTTATGTCCTGTTTGAAGTACGTGTTGGAAGAGAGAAGACGTGGTGACTTTTCCCTTCACTGCTAGTTTGTGTTCATCTTTGCGAATGTTGATTCGTCTGTTGGTCTGGCCGATGTAAGTCCTGTCACAATCATGGCATGGTACTTCATACACTCCTTGTGATTCCAGTGGTATCTGATCCTTGGGATCACGAAGCATGGACCTTATTGTTCGTTCTGGTACGAACGAAGTTGATATGTTATGTCGGTGAAGAATTCTGCTGATTTTATCTGTTGTTCCTGCAATATATGGTAGTGTGGTTGTTATGACCGGTGTATCTCGAGTTTTTTGTTGAAAATACACAGAACACGGAGCGAAACCCGAGTATATATATATATATATATATATTATATATATATATATATATATATATATATATAATATATATATATATATATATATATATACAGGGTGTGCCATATAAAACTCCGCGGGCAAATATCTAAAAAATGAAAAAGAATATCTATATTTCGTGAAAGCAGATAATTTTGGTGTCGAAAGGTCCTCTTATTTACGTGATCCAGCACCAGGCGTCATCCGTTAGGGCGTCGCGACACCGACGCCAGTTTTTTTAAATAGTAACCCAGTATTTTCAATTGGTTTTTGGATTCTGCATTAAATTCTGAATTCAGCCATATAGCACACTTGTAGTTTTCCTTGAATACTGATGAAAAAAGTCAATTTTATTGCTTATTATAAAGAGGGCCAATGAATAAGTCAAAATAAATGCAATATTGTATTTATCGATCTGTCAGATTTGATGAATTTGTATTCAGTTTTGTGTTGGTTTTTCGTAAAATTGAAAAATGGTTCAATTTTCAAATGCAGAAAAGTTGAATATGATATGTATTTATGGCGGAGCAAGAAGGAATTCAAAAGGAGCAGTGATAATATACGCTAATAGGTATCCTGACAGAAAATTACCGTCAAACAAAACATTCGCTGGGTTATCCAAATCTTTGGCACGAAATGGATCATCATGATGATGATCAGTTTCAGAAAAAAATATTATGGAGTGATGAAAGCCGTTTCCATAACAACGGTATTATAAACATAATTGTCACTATTGGTCTGACGTGAACCCTCATTGGGTGCAAGAAACGAGATTTCAGTCTGTGTGGGGGGTTAATGTTTGGTGCGGAATCATTGATGGTTATTTGATAGTACCTCATTTTTTCAACGGAATTCTCAATGGGGAGAGATGCTTGTTTTTCTACAACATGTGTTGTCGAATCTCTTGGAGAATTTACCAATACAAACTCGACTGAATATGTGGTTTCAACAAGATGTGGCACCTCCACGTAATAATAGAATAGTTACCCAATATTTGGATGATGCTTTCAATGAGAAATGGATTGGAAATAAAGGTCCAATACCATGGTCAGCTCGAAGTCCAGATATTACTCCTCTAGATTTCTTTTTCTGGGGATATATCGAAGACTTAGTTTATATATGACGTCCACAAAATGTAGATGATTTGAAAAATAGTATCACAAATATTTGTGCTTCCATATCGCGAGAGACGCTTTTAGCTGTCGTGAATCGGGAATTACTAAAAAGATGCAATATGTGTATTCTACGTGAAGGAAGGCAGTTCTAACACTTACTAAAATGATTCTTGTTATCACTAATTTGAAACACTCATTTTAATTTGTACAGAAATGCGCAACTAGATAAAATTGAACAGACAATGAAATCATAACTGATGGATTCATTTTAATAAACTCATATTATTGCATTCATTTTGACTTATTCATGGCCCTCTTTATAATACGCAATAAAATTGCCTTTTTTCATCAGTATTCAAGAAAAACTACAAGTGTGCTATATAGCTGAATTCAGAACTTATTGCAGGATTCAAAAACCAATTGAAAATATGGGGTTAACATTTAAAATAATTGGCATCGGTGTCGCCACGCCTAACGATGACGTCTAGTGGTGGATCTCTACATAAATAAGAGGACCCTTTTACACCAAAATTATCTGTTTTCACGAGATAATTTTGGTGTCGAAAGGTCCTCTTATTTACATGATCCAGCACCAGGCGTCATCCGTTAGGGCGTCGCCCTAACACCCTGTATATATATATATATATATATATATATATATATATATATATATATATATATATATATAT
>NW_027412535.1:3074853-3114092 GCF_025532065.1 Leptinotarsa decemlineata | reverse complement strand
TTGAGACAACTTTTAGGGTGTCAATAAACAAGTATTTACAGACTTACAGCTGGGTATCTCGAATTCCGAGGTGAACTTACTATAATGACTGGACTAAAGGAGGAACACTTGTTTAGGAGAAAATTCAAAGAAGCCGCATATATATATATATATATATATATATATATATATATATATATATATATATATATAAATGAATAGATAAGTACTTTTTGATCATCCCCATATTGATTTCAATTTAAGAGCCACTGGTAGACAGCTGTTTCAGCCGATTGGGCATCGTCAGTACCGGGCAGGCGGTCCTCGATTGAAGACAAAATGAGAAAAACCAAGAAAGTACATACTTGATATAAATAGCTGCGTAAACGCAAGCGAAACATAAGTGGAACCACCTATTGGTGTGACACCCAAGTCAACTTGCCAAGTTTTTATGTCACTATTGGTGGTTTGACCAATCAACCGACAACTGCGGTAGCAGAAATTTGGGAAGCTAACCTGAAATGCCATCGGAAAACGAATCCACATGTTTCTAGAACTGATAGAAAAGTTAATGCAGTCAAGCTGCTGGAAAATAATTTCATGAAAATCAAAAAATTAATAGGTAAGTACTTTTTGATCATTCCCATATTGATTTCTATTTAAGAGACACTGGTAGACAGCTGTTTCAGCCTATTGGGCCTCGTCAGTACCGGTAGTTCCACTTATGTTTCGCTTGTGTTTACGCAGCTATTTTTATCAAGTACTTTCTTGGTTTTTTCTCATTTTGTCTTCAATCAAGGACCGCCTGCCCGGTACTGACGATGCCCAATAGGCTGAAACAGCTGTCTACCGGTGCTCTTAAATTGAAATCAATATGGGAATAATAAAAAGTACTTGTCTATTTATTTTTTGAAATATTATAAATGATCTGAGGGGCAAAAACTACACTAGCAAATCAGAGACTACTCTAATGCCTAACGAATTGAATAAGCATTATTGCACCGTTGGCTGGTATAATAAAAACAGAATATAACAAAAGATATTGACCTGATGAAACACTTTACCTTTTTTCAGTCAATCTTATTTTATGATACGGATGTTAAAGAGTTGAAAGAAGTCATGTCATCAATTACAAATAAAAAACGCATGGTTTGGGTACTTGAATCTGATAATGGAACCATTTTATTTATTTGTTTTGTTGATGCACTTGTAAACAACTCTAATGGAAAACGCCCGAACAGTTGGTGCAAACATAATGCGAAGTAGGTTTAGTTTTGCAATATAATTCATTGTTTATTTAATTACTTTTCACTGCTGTTAAGTGTTTACAGTTCAATGGCTTCGGTGTTCTTTAATATAAGCAAACTGTATATAACAAGGTTAATATGATATAATAGTAATAATATCACTTTAATTATACCTTCATCACATACCTTTGTGAGTTTGAAGGTGGTTGACAATGTTTCGTGATGCATTTCATTAGTTTGGACTTTTATTGTCTAATATGATATAAATTGATTTGAAATCCTTGAAAGAATCTAAAAAATTAAAAAGATTAGCTGTAACCCTCCTATGCGCGCCTGCTGCCTTCGTTGGACTTGGTAGCTGAATTTCAGGCTCCCTCTCCGGAATCTGAAAATATCAATGGTCATTTTTCTAAACAATATACGGCTGATTGATCCCAAAGTTTAGATAAAATAGATATAGTTTGAAAAGACTAAAAAACACGCTTTTAAAGAACCCGAACTAAAAAGTTAAAAACAATTTTTTAATAAGCTTAAAAGAATAACGAACGGGCGCTTGATATACAAAAAGCGCCCACGCTTTTTTCACAATAATACTAGTATTTTTCGTTCGTTATTGTTTTAAGCTTATTTCAATGCTAGTTTCGTACGACTTTGAATAACCAATAAACGTGTTCACATAGAGCACCTGAACTGTCTTCAAGACTTTGTCAGAATGTTTTCAAAATATCTAGTACTACGTACATTACAATCACAACTTACAAATATTTGAAAATTCATGAGTGTTTTTTACTGATGCTTATCATTTCAGTAGGACATAATATCAACTGATAACTTCATCTGGACAGAATATCAACTGATAACTTCATCTTTGATCTATTGAAATGTTTTAGGCACATTATTATATGAATAAGGAAGCTAATTTTTCTTTGACAGACATTTTGACAATGTCATATGACTATTATGTGAAATATTCTTTTGAAGTTTTTCAGTTATTCAATAAAATGAAATTTCCATGAAGATTCGTATTAGCAAGTTTTGATGTGGTTTCCCAGATGCTTGTATCTGTAGAGTAGGAAGAGTGAATGTAATCCCACAGCACTTAGGCCACATGTGACCCATTGTACATCCTCCCGAGGAGTTGTCCTTCTAGGTCATCGTCCATCCTGTCCTTTCCAGGATGGTGGACAGGTCACTGGGAGACATCTCCTATATCTTATTGACAATAAGTCGGCAATGTGATTACCTTTACGCCTGTCGTGTCATTTAAGCGACCTTAGGATAATATTATTATCTACCGAGGCTTAGGCTAAATCTTGGTGGCACTCAAGTACTAGCCCTGAGGTAACACGAATGTTCAAGGCTAATATAGATGCTTGTTTGAGAGCCATTGACAAAAAATGGAACCTCATTAGACTAAATTGTTCATTAAGCAAAGAAAATTTCTTTGATGCTATAATTTTCTTATTCAATCATACTTATTCCACTTTCAATAATAAACTTCATAAACAGACCTTTAGCACTCCAATGGGAGCGGAGCAAAATTCCTATTTTAGCTAGTTATGTCATGGACGACTTACTAGACATTGTCTGATAGGTATTACCTTTTAATTTATTCTTTATAAAAAATATGTTGATGATTTAATAATTGCATTACCACATCCGGAATTATAGAAATACTGGAAGTTTTCAACAGTTATGGTCCATACATAAAATTTATCATCGAATGTGAGGATGGAAAACATACCGTTCCTTTCTTGGACACAAAACTTCTTCAAACTGCAGATAATACCATCTTAATAGATTGGTATAGAAAACCAGTAAGCTCTGGTAAATATATGAATTACCATTCTTACCATAAATGCCCATGAAAATTAATTTGATCAAACAAATGAAACAACGTGTTCTCTGCATTCTGATTATTCTTTTCATACAAAAAATTTACAAATTTTCTTTCAATTGTTTAAAAATAACTCATATCCAGATTCTTTAGTGAAGACGATACTGTTTAGTACTCCTTCTATGATGAATGAAATAATAATAATTCAAATATACAAAATAATAATGAAACAAATATCAATGATAATATAGTTGCTACGATTCCAATTTTGCCACAATTCGTCTCATTACCTTACATTTCTGATATCACACCAAAACGTGTACTGTTCTTTAATAAATATAATAATAATTATATAAATTGTAATCAAAACAGTTCTTTCTATAAATTCAATTTTCACTTAACGCATAAGAGACTGGCATTGCCATATAGCAATGCTTATCTTTCTGACATCTACACTGTTATTGAAAAAAACAGAATCCATTTTTCCAGTTTTCTGCTTTAGTACAGTTCCAGAATTGTTTACTTCACTCCCAAATAGGAGTAGATGACTCTGGCATGCTTTTTTTGCTTAGTGTAATTGAATATTCTAGCGTGTTATATTTGCTGACTACAAAATGGATATAAACTTCATGTAAGTACAACAAAATATCTCCTGTTATGGTCTATAGAAGCATGCAAATCCAAATAAATGATGATATTCCATACAAATAGCACTTTTGACTAAAATAATTCGCTAATTAGATATTTATATGATTCCTAACCTCAGAATTGCCATATGGCCATATTGCAGTGCTAGACTTCACAGGCTGCATGTTTACATAATGTTTCTTTTTGTTGACAAAATGGTTTAGACTTTCACGGCTGAGGTTTTCAGTGTCATTTCTTTTCGAGTTTGAAAGCCGTGGATTTTTGGAATTTTTTCCTGACGTTTTGCTGGCGCGAGTGGCTAGTTCTTTAACCATCATGGCTTGCTGTCCGATGACTACCTTTTCGGCTTCATAAAGTGTATTTATGCCTTGTCAGGTAATCAGTTGTATTTGTACCTGTACTCGTTCCTGCACTTGAACTTGGAACATTAACAATCTTGCTTCCTGTTGTCCTGTTCGTTATTCTCGAATTCCTTAAAATGAGGCTCCATATTTGATTGAGGTGCACCGCTTCTTTTTTTTTCGGTTGAAATTCTCCGTGTGTTTGTGGATCTCTTTTGCCTCCTGTACCAGTCGGCTATGGTATCCCTGGTTGGGGGCAATTAGTTCTGTGTTTTCAAACAAAATTCTGAGGTCTCCTTCACTAAGTGCGTGTTCTGCTACAGTTGACTTGTCCATTAGGCCTAGTCTGCAGTTCGTTTTATGCTCTTTTAGTATTGTTCCCATGGATCGTTTGGTGGTTCCGATATATACCTTTCCACAAGTGCACGGTATGCGATAGACCCCTGCTGCTGATAATGGGTCTCTTTTGTCTTTAGCCGACCAGAGGCTTTGGTGTATCTTCCTCGTGGGTTTGAAGACTGTTTCGATGTCGTGTTTGCAAACACATCGAGAGGAGAGAGATTGTCAAAGCATACCTCGTTAAATATCGCAATCCTCGAAAACTTGGTGGCAGATCATCAAGCAGTGCATCAAGTAGATCTTTTAACCGTATTTCTGATGACATAAGATTTGATAATATCGGACATTACCTGACTTCTGTACCAAATAATAAAAAAATTGTGCTGGTGAACAATGCAAGTCAATAATGAGAATAATTTGTATCAAATGTGACGTAGGGCTTTACCTAAAATGCAATTTATCGTTCCATACCCGTTTGTAAATCTTCCTGACAATTCTGATACATTTTCAATAAAACAATTCCATTCAAGACTTTATTATACTTATAATGCACCAGAAGACCACATTCAGTGCTTAGCATTGCCATATGGCAACCAGCAATTTTTTGAAGAAAAATGCATATTTTAATAATTGGTTATCATTTTCTTGATATCTAGAATTAATCGAAACACTTTGACATTAGGTTATCATTATATTGAAGATAACCCCGTCCCTGATGGGTTAAGTAAAAGAAAAAACTCCGATAAATTTTCAATCAAATAAAGTATACTCTATACCATGTGTACATTGTGACAAAATATATATCGATCAAACTTCACGGTTATTAAAAGACCGTATAATTTCTCACAAAAGTGACTGCAGATTAGCACCACAAAGGTGCGCTTTAAGCGAACACGTTAACGTTTCGGGACATAGTATGAATTTTAAAGAAACAAAAATTGTCTAAATAAAAAAACATACCTAAATCATCTAAGTGAAATATATACCTTCCTTTTATCAATAGATAAAATTTTTGAAAGATTCAAAAGTTCAATAACAAATCTGACCATTTCATAATATATACTCTCTATCCAATTTCTGTCATATTTAAAAAAAAAACCTAAAATTGCATTATAAAACAAAATTGGCAATCCTGGTTAGGATGAAAGTTGGCATCACGATTGCAAGCACAGAAAGTGTTTTCAAATGTCATGTCATTCCTGTCATTATTCGTCCTCAAATTCGAAAACAACACTTGTGTGTTGAACACACAAACCGGTTATTTTACCAAAAGGTAATGAAAATTATTTCTATCATCTTCAAGGCAGTTTGAGTAGAGCCTTGAAGATGATAGCACGATCAGCTGTTGAAAACGCTCGCATATAATAAATAGGTCTTATAAAACTTCAAATCCTTTTTGTGTCCTACTCGACTGGACATCTACAAGAAACAAACCACATAATAAATAAAGAACATGAAAATTCTCCTTACGTGCAATAAAGGAATAAAGATGAATTTGTTGAAGGCATTGGAAATAAATAAATTGTATAAAAACCCTAATGTCAAAAAACCCTCAATGACCAACTAGAACTCCCCCTTTTTGAATTTGTGAATTTTGAGTAATTTAGGATCCATTGGTAGTTGGAGAAATTCACAAGTAGGGTTTTTGGATCAATAGTTGGTAATTTTGATATGCTATAAAAGAACATTGACTGTATAATTGTATATTTAAGGACTTCTTTGTCAAAATGCGTCAGTTTACTTGAGAATGGTTTAACAATCCTAAACAAACAAAAATCTTAGTAATGTAATTTTTTTATCCTATATGCGATGAAATTTCTTATAAAGTACTCATTTACAAATCATGAACATACACATGAAAAACTTGTAGAATAAACCTTCAAGATATTAAGTACATAAATTTCATCTAAATATTGTTTGTTCACCAGTTTCAAATGTAATTTATAGTATGGAGTCTGTATGCATTTCAAAAATTAATAAAACACCTCATTGTAAGCATAAAAACTTTACTTCTGAGAAGTTATGATTATAAATTCCAAGTTGAGATATTGTTGGTTTTGAATTATTTTCTTTCAATGAAAATAATATCAACAGTATTTTCAAATTGGCAGACAAAAATATGAATTTTTCTTTTTTGAAATTTAAGTGGACCCTCTCAATTCATAGTTTTTTAATGTATGTGTTCCTATTTATTATGACATGCAAACTTTTCTTTCAGCACCTGATATTTCATTGAAGTATCTATGTTTTGCATTACATTTCTTATTTAGTAAAATTAATCAATGAAAAAATCATCAAGTTGAATAGATGTTACAGAACAGTGAATTTTATCATTAAATAGTGGTACCTCTGCAACCCATACCAGGCTTCGCTGATCATATCTTGTCAATTTTTGTGTTATAGTACGACGCAACCGGCCCCTCATCTGGACAAGTGAGTATATTTGTAAAAATGCTATGATAATTATCAACATAACTGAATTTTTACAGTGTTCATGTGGTTTTTGGAAGAGTTGTAAGTGGAGTTGATGTAGTTAGACAAATAGAGGCGCTTCCAGTCGATGCAAATAGTAGACCATTACAAGATACTAAGATTGTAAAATGCGGAGAACTAATTAAGCAAGTTAGAGGTAAATGAGTATAGTCAATGGTTGGTTGAGTCTTCCTAACTCAATTATGTAGTTTTTATTTATTCATGAAATTCTAAAACTTTTTAGCTAAGAAGGATAAAAAGAAGAGTTCCAATGGGGAACATGAAGAGGAAGATAGGAAGCCGAAAAAAAAAAATAAGAAGGAGAAGAAAAAAGATAAAGACAAAAAACATAACAAGTAAATATTTTATTAATGAACATTGTTATTTCTCAATATTTCAATATAATTTTTCTTCAGTAAACATTGTGCAAAGTCTGATGAAGAAGAGGGGGAAGTCATAGAACCTCATCCCTTAGTTACTGTCACAAATATCAATCTAGAAGATATACCTGAAGTTCCAAAAATAAGTTTTTGATGAGAGGTGGCGATAAAAAAGAAAATGAAAAGGATGAGAGGAAACATGTCAAGAAAGGTAAAGTATACATTGCTGTTACGGAAATTATAATATCGGATAAAATACTAAATTTGTAATTTTTGTTGCAGATACTGAAAGAGAGAAAGGGGTTCATGACCGGGTTAGGAGGGAGTGGGGTGGTAGCTATAGTAGACGAGGTAGACCTATGACAACCAAGAGTGGTAGAATGATCAAGGGACGAGGAAAGTTTGTAAGTTGAATATTGAAAACTTTTCAAAACCTGCTTCTAGTCATTCAAATGAAACTCCGAATAATATGTAGGTGAATTGTGCAAAGTTGAAAATTCAGTAGTCTAATAATGAATGAAATATGTACGCATTTCTCAAAAATTATTTATTTATTTATCTTTTTATCTACAAACATGTTTTTACAAAGGTATACATGAATACTTGTGATTGATATCAATATTAAAATTTAACCTAAAAAATTGAAACTAAGATTAAACCCAAAGACTATAAATGAGTTCAATATGATACACATATACATATACATACATATATACATTAGTGTGACCGCAGAAAATCAATGTCGGAATTTTGTTCTTTTGGACCCCACAAAACGATTCCTCTTTCCAGATATTGAGATTCCTGAAATTCAAGCTCGATTAAACGACGTTAACCCCGTGCCGCTCGAAGTTTGAAAAAATCCAAATTTTTTGCCAAAAAGCTGACATAGGGAGCCATAACTCCAGAACAACTATTGTTGTTCTTGAAATTTATATTCAATACATAATTGTTGTTATTTAGAGTCAAACCGAGTTACAACAGTCTTTAGCCCCAAAAACGCGACGTGGTATCACTAGGAGCATACTTCTTATATTTTGTTAATAAGTGGTAAATTTTACTTTCTTCGGTATATTTTTGAGTTTAAAGTAGAAATATAATAAAAAAAACAAGAAATACTGAAACTCTAATGGCATTTCTTATTTCAAAATATAAAAATCAGCTATATAATACATGAATATTACTGGAGTTTTTTCCCAACACCAAACCGTTATTTTAACATTTCTAAACGTGTTTCGATCACCAAGTGATCATATTCATGAGGAAGATCAAACTAATCATACTCCCAAAGTTATCCTTATGTATACCATAGATACCACTTCTAGCTACCTGCGTCTTGAGTGTCTTGAATTAATTTCACAATATTGCCTTATCCACTACTCTAAAATGACTTTTACAATGTATTCTCATGAATAGTCAGATAAATCTAATGAATAAAATATTATTTTAACAAGTTATATAAAATTAATTTCAGAATATTGCCTTATCTACTAGTTTTACATTAATTTTAGAATGTGTCCTTATGTAATAGTCATGTAAATCTAATAATTAAAATATTATTTTAACAAACTATATAGTAACTAATAGGTATTGGTCCACCATCGTTATTCATAATATGTTTACTTATTTCTACACTTTCATAGGTATCTAGATGCCGTTGTTGTTAACTTGACTAACTAATCTTAATGAACTGAAGTCTATGGAATGGTTTTGTTGCAAAATATGATGAGCGACTGCAGATTTTTTAGTGTTCCTTATAATTTATTTCAATAGATCTTTTTGTCTGTCCATAATATTTTGCATTGCAGTCCTTACATTTAATTTCGTAAATTCCAGACTTTTCCGAATTCTCGACTTTGTCTTTTAAATTTCCTAAAGGGCTCTGTAGTGTATGATTTTTTAAATCCAACTTCACACTTAGTTCTTTGAAAATCTTTCCAACGTTCTTCGTGTATTGGAGGTATGGAACTAAGATAAATTTATCTTGGTTCTTGTCATTTTTAAAAGTCGAGCTTTCGTTAATTCCCATCCTAAACTTTTTCTTTCTTATTATATCATCTACAATACCCCTCGAGAAACCGTTAGTGGCTGCTATTTCCTGTATTGTAAGTTTTTCTTTTGTGAACCTCTCGTGTGAGAGGAAAAGTCAAAAGACGGTGTACTAGCAATTTCAGCCCAGCACTTTTGTGCTGTCCACAGTGATATGAACTGTCAGGAATAAACTTGTACGTACTTGGTGATCGAAACAAATGCCGAGGTGTTAAAAATAACGGTTTGGTGTTGGGAAAAAACTCCAGTAATATTCATTACTACATCAAAGGTTCCAAACAGTGCATCACAAGTATACAGGGTGTCCCTGGACTTCCTCTTTTCCTCTCGGGAATGTACAGATGGGGTCAAAATATCACCAGTACTTCATATAACTTTTTTTCCTAAAATCCTTCGTTACCAAGTAACGGGCCCTCGAAGTTACAAAATGAGAAATGTTTTTCTTTGATAACTTTTCAAGTGAATATTCAAAATCATCCAAATTTTGGTAATTGACTAAACAAATGAATTCCTTCGATGAGCTTTCATGCAGGAGTCAGTTGTTTTGCTACAAAGTCAGGAACGGACTACCCCCGATGGTTCACACCCCAAAACTTTGAAATGACAGATATTTTTCAATATTTTTCAACAGATTAAGGTTACTTGGACAATTTTATGAATAAAAGTACTCGTGTGGAAAGTCGATCGGAGCAACGAGTTTTGATAAAAATGTAGTTTCACTCGACGACATCAAACCCGCTCGTCCGCCATTATTTGAAATGAATAATTATCAAAGCAGAAATAATAATGATAACGTTAATTCAACAACATTTATCCTGAGATGTCTACCATTATTCGAAAATATTAGTTTTTAAGGAAAATGGAAATGATAGGTAAAATGTTCATAACGAATTTTTATAATGCAAACACGTTTAACTAACGAAACTCAAGAGCCTCAAGAGCAAACAAATGAAAAATCCGCTACAGAAACTGCTCGATATGACCACCTTCTCTCTCTATACATTTTCTTAGTCTGCGAAGACACCCTCTCTGTACTTGAAATAGCATTCCAGGGTCGTTTCGTATGGCTTCACAATGTAATGTTATTCTATTCAACAATGCATCTCTTGTGTGAATAGGTGTAGCGTAAACAAGGCTTTTTAGATGCCCCCACAGAAAGAAATCCAATGGATTTAAATCCGGAGACCGTGATGGCCATGAATATGGCCCACCTCTACCAATCCATCTATTGTGGAAAATATGGTTCAGATGGTCACGCACAATCAAACTAAAATGAGGAGGAGCGCCATCATGCATAAACCACATATCTCTTCGGGTTTGCAATGGAACATGTTCCAAAAGTCCATTCAAATCGTTCTGAATGAACTCCAAATAACGTTCTCCATTCAATCGGTCCTGTAGAACGAATGGTCCTATAAGATGGTTTCCTATGATACCAGCCCAAACATTCACGTTGAATTTCCGTTGGTGTTTGGTTTGCAATATCCCATTGGGATTTTCTTCGGCCCATATATGGAGATTATGAGAGTTGATAACTCCATCTCTACTGAAACCTGCTTCATCAGTGAATAAAACTCGATTAATAAAAGTCATATCCTCTCTTTGCCTATCCATGAACCAATTGGTTCACTATTCTATGAATAGTGGACTTGGATGTATGGAACTGTTCTGATAGATTTCTGATGCTCATTGAAGGATCATCAGCGACGGCTTCCAAAATATTTTCCTCCAATACAACGGTACGTACAGTCCTAGGAGCGCCCTCACCACCTCGTTTTGGCAAAACTGTACCTACAATAATATCGAAATAAAACAACGTGCTCAAATTAATTATCAATTATTACATACCTGTCTCCCTCAAGCTGCGATCGACACGCTCGAATGTTTCTCTTGACGGTACCGTTCGATTGGGAAAATGCTCGGAATACAGACGACGAGCTTTTGCAGCATTACAAAATGCTTGTCCATAAAATACATGCATATCTGCATATTCATTGAATGTAAACTGTTCGGCCATATCAAAAAAATTCAAAATATCCTATAGAATATTGACAATACAATGATAGTCATATGACAACGCACCACTCAACAAAACAAAATCGCATTCCAGTTTCTCATTTTTTATCAAAACTTTCTAAAAGGTGTTTTTGTCAACATCTGTGAAAGAAATGGAACATAATTATTCCCTGGATATTTTTCACCTGATCATGTGCAGCCGTTTTTGTAGTTCATTCGTTTGCTTTTTATTAGTATAGTAAATATTTTTTCCGATGTGCGTTTTTTCAGCTAAATTTAGATTCGTGATAAAGAATTTCTCCCATAAAATTATAATTATCAGTGAAACTCCTCAACAATTTAGCTGTGAAGAAGAATTTGAAACATTCGAATGTTGAGTTTCATGAGATTCAGATAACCGATCAACACGAAACGTGATTATTCCACACGTATTATGTACATACAAAATATGGAATGAATTCGATATTTCATAGTAGAGTAGCTTGTTACTTTAAAAACACCACGAATCTACAGAACTTGATATTTCTTTTGAAAAAATATCTGCTATCACAATTGTGACTTAAACTTCCATATAGGTACTGTACTTTTTGTTTACGACTTCATTTTAGCATACTTTGTATTATTCCTGTTATAAATGTTGTTGAATTAACGTTATCATTATTATTTCTGCTTTGATAATTATTCATTTCAAATAATGGTGGACGAGCGGGTTTGATGTCGTCGAGTAGAACTACATTTTTATCAAGACTCGTTGCTCCGATCGACTTTCCACACGAGTACTTTTATTCATAAAATTGTCCAAGTAACCTTATTTTGTTGAAAAAATATCTGTCATTTCAAAGTTTTGGGGTGTGGACCATCGGGGTAGTCCGTTCCTGACTTTGTAGCAAAACAACTGACTCCTGCATGAAAGCTCATCGACGGAATTCATTTGTTTAGTCAATTACCAAAATTTGGATGATTTTGAATATTCACTTGAAAAGTTATCAAAGAAAAACATTTTTCATTTTGTAACTTCGAGGGCCCGTAACTTGGTTACGAAGACTTTTAGAAATCTTTATGTAAATTTTGAATCAACTGCCACCGAGATAGTCTAATTTAACGTGATTTTGGCAAGCTCTCCATCGGGGGAAGCATTCAGTGGTTCCAGAGTTGAAAAATGAACTGGAGTGAGAACAGACACATTGTTAGGGTCAGAGCTGATCGGACAGAACGGCCTAGAATTCAAAACTAATTATACTTGGACCAATAAAGTGTTGAAGTGAGAAGCTGATTTCCGAGGGTTCTAGAGATGTGATTACTCCAGTATTTCTGGAGTAAGAGAAAATACAGAGTTTGGAAATCAGGGTGAAAATATTGGCAGTGTACACTTTCGACGATTAAGTCTGTTTACCGATGTTTGCTGGGTAATAATAACGGGTGTCGTTTATCATAAGTGAGCTTGGAGTGTGTGAGACGACCACCTACTCTCAAGACATCATTAGTGTCAAGAAAAATATTCAACAATATTCAACAAAAATATTTAACATGCGGAGTGATTTTTCTAAATTTTTTCCACGCAGTAAGGAGGATTATTCAGAGTGGAACACGTGAGATTGAACATGTTCCACTAGGGCAGTGTTTCTCAAAGTGTGCGCCGCGGTGCCCTAGGGCGCCGTGGAACCTTTATTGGAGCGCCGTGGGCCACCGGTGAGTCTCAAGGTACAATGTTTTACAACATAGATAACTGAGAATAAAGGTAATACGTCGGTATCTAGTAATAAAAATCCTCTGATTATATGATAATATCGGTAATTGCGAAATGAAATCCGTTCAGACAGCCACCTACCTACTTTTATTAATTAAATATCTAGTGTAGTCTTTACGTTCGGGGCGCCGCGATAACCTTCAAAAAACATAAGGGAGCCGTGAATTCCAAAAGTTTGAGAAACACTGCGCCAGGGAAAGTGAAGCATGATGGAGATCGTCGAACGTGAGGTAAGGCAACTTTCGTTCGGGAGGAGGACGCTGGCAATTATGGAGGAAACGCTTCATATAAACGACAATCCTTTGAATTTTAGTGAAGGAGGAATACTTTTGCAACAGGTCATCGAGAAAATAACTCTCTCTTTGGGAGGACAAAACAGTTATTTTTTTCTTATAGGATAATATTCTGCATCTAACTCGGCGGAGTAAATGATGGAGGGCCAGGACGTCGAAGGTTGGTAAAGCCAAGAAGGCCCCGCTCACCATTGGGAATAATCTAGAAGTTGGGATGAAAAAAGGCCTCGGGATGCACAATTAGCGGCGTTGTTTTCTGATAGAACGTAATGCCAAACTTCAGGGGGGAGCATGTCTTGAATTCGACTTACGCGGTTACTCACGAAAGTTTTCCATTTATGAGGAGACGAACGTATCCATGACAAGGTTGTTGATTAGTCTGACCAGAAAAAAATATTGCTTACGGGAATTTGTTTGTCAAAAATCTTTATAACGAAAGGGAAGAGATCAGATAGTGATAGTAGACAAGCCGCAGAGAGTTCGAGTTTTGGGATAGATATGGTTTCAAAAGGGGATACTTCGGATTTTGCGCATATCAGGCGAACGTGTGTATCATTTATAGCTTCAAATTGACAGTACATAACGGCTGCATAATCATGTTCACTGGCATTAGCAAAGCCATGCAAGGTACAGGAAAGAGAAGAGGTATGGAATAGAAAGCGTGGAACACAAATGCTTGAAAGAATTGGAAGCTCATCCTTAATCTGATTCCAAATGGATGTCACTTCAAAAGGAGGATTTTCATCCCAAGCTATACCTAAAGTCACCAAATGTTCAATGAACCTTCTTGCAAAAAGAGTAAAAGGACTAAAAAATCCGAGGAGATCGAATATCCGGCAATTTAGGAAAGTATATTTCTCTTGGAGCAAGGTACTGACATATAGTAAAAGAGAAATGATCAGAGGAAGCATTCCACTGTAAACCTAAAACCTTTACAATGGAATCATTATCAAGATCAAACGAGGTAAAGTTCTTCGAAACTTCCTGAGCAACTTTTCCATTTGTGAAGAACGAATCCTCTTTTTTTAAGCAGCGGAATGAGTTTAGCTTTGAGACTTTGAGCTTCTTGGACTGGATGGCAACTTGTCACGATATCATCTACATAGGAGGAGGTTTTTAAGGCTCCGGCTGTCAAGGGGAATTTTTGACCTTCATCCTGAACAAGCTGCAGGAGGGTTCTTATCGCGAGAAAAGGGACCGAGCTCACTCCATAAGTGACAGTATTGGGAACATTTTTCTGAACTGACTCGTTTGGAGAGTATCTCCAATGAATTTTCTGATTCTTCCTATGCTGTACGGAAAAGAGAATTTGACGATACATTTGACGAATGTCGACCATGAGAGCGATAGGATTCATTCTGAAGTTCAAAAGGAGAGTAACCAAGTCACTCTGAAGCTTGGGTCCTATTAACAAGGTATCATTGAGTGATATCCCATCAGGAGTTTTCGCAGAAGGATCAAATACTACTTTCAATTAGTGTAGCGCTTTCTGGTGCAAAAAAACACAATGATGTAGGAAGAAATATTCATCAGCGTTATTGTGTGTATCTGTTATGGGTGACATATGGACATATGATGTTGAGAAGATAATCCTGCATAAAGTCGGAATACTGTTCTTTTAACGAAGGATTTTTATTCAATTTGAGTTCGAGAAGGTGAAATCGTCGGACAGCCAGTTCTCGAGAATCGAAGAAAATAGCTGCAGTGGTACGGAAAGGAAGCAATACTATATATCTGCCTGAGGATGTTCGCGACACAGTTTAAGAGAATATGTCTTCGCAAACAGAATCTTCAGAGTTGACTTACATATTCTTGGTACTTCTTCGAGTTCCCAAAAACGTTTGAGTGTAGAGTCGGGATAAGGATTACAAGAGCAATGTAAAAATATGAGTTTTTCAAAGCTAGAAGGGTTGGAATTGATCCCATGACAATCCAACCAAAAATGTTATGGAAGGCATTGAGTTCGTTATGTTTCCCAGGCAAGCGATCGACCACTATTTAGAAAGAAAGTATATCCGCTCCTAGAAGAAGGTCGATTTCACTAGATATGTTGAAATGAGGGTCAGCAAGCTTGAGGTTCGACAAATAAGACCAATTTGTGACATTGAGGTCATGACTAGGCATTTTATTACAAACCTTGTGCATTATGATGGCATTCAACTTGATAAGAAGTTTAGGGTTAGTGCATGGGTGAATCTGCAGGAGGACTGCTTTGGAAGCTGTTGAATTCATTTCGCTTATACCTTGAATGGAGAGGGAAATATTTTGTTTTTGATCATGTAATCCGACACGATTGCAGCAAATTTGGCTTATAATGTTGATTTGTGAACCTAAATCGGGTTTGGCACGAATTTGCTGATAGGCACCTCGGGCATCAAGAACTCAATAAGTGCTGTTGATAAGAGTATGGTAGTATTCATGTTCGATGGTTGACATTGAGAATGAATTAAGGATTTAATGATGTTCGTGAAAGAAGAAACTTGATTTGGTAGTGGATTATCTCCTACATGAGGCAGAGATGAGCTTGGATCCTTACTAAGTTGGTTTGGAGTAGCGGTGGTGCCACAGTGTAAAAAAGCTTGATTTGTCTATCCACAATGAAGACAATGTGCCCTTGAAGTTTTTACCAAGGACGTATGAAGCTGCCATGGGATGGTTTAAGTTTGCCTGCAAACACTTCAAGTTAACGAAGTGTTGCCGCAAACTTAGAACCTCTCGACCCTAAGAGGGAGGAGATGGAGGATTGTTAAGAATACCTCCACCCTCCTCTCCCAGGATCGAGGGATGAGTAGGCTCAGATGACGAGTTGAGAACACCTGCCGTCTCTGAGTTGCCTGCTAGCTTTTTTGACCCCTTGACGAGACGATTTTCGTCTTCGCTTTCGAAGAGCCAAATCCTGCTTTTTTTCTGGTTTTCTCGATGAGACGTTAGACGTATTCGTCTCCTGTGAACCAACTAGTTTCGCAGCCTTGGGATGGGTGTGAGCTGCTGGTTTACCCATATGTTTGGATGGAGGTTTGATTTAACTTCTCCCCGTAGGGGGATTTCCACTCGGCCCTTCTTTATTTACTCTAACGGGTACATTAGAGTGACAGTTGAGTAGTTCCTTGCTGGGATGGTGCCCGAGTTTTAGGGAGGAATAAGATCTGCCCAAAACCAAAATGTGTTCTGAAACCCATCCTCGTCAGCACGGCCATGGATCCATCGTCAAGAGCGAAGGTCCATTTTGACCAGGGCCATACTCTTCCTTGTAGAGAATAGTCCACTCCAAGGTTGGCAGACCATGGTTCATTTTCCTCAATCTAGTGAGGACCTGGTCGGAGGTCAGTCTGTGACTGCCTCTGTCAAGTAGGTAAGCAACACAGATGTGTGGTTTCAGAAGTTGGTCCCCTGTGATGCTTTTCAGAGAAGCGCCTTCCCACGGTTGCAGGGTATTAACTACACCCGCAAACCAGTTGCCGCTAACCTGATCCTTACAGATGACTTGTAACCATCCAGGCCCATCATCTGGAATAACCTCTACAGCCGACCAAGTAGCCCCTGCAGAGATTCCAGCTGATTGGCCGTTAATGAGGTAGTCTGATAATCAAGTTGCAAGATTCCCACCTTGATACCCGCGACAACCTTCCCATATGAGGATTTTTGCACGTCAGCTACACTTGACGATGAATTAAATTCAGTAAAAATTCGGTAAAAAATCATTTGAGCGCAAACGTTTGCGCTCAAATAATGCACTTGCAAAACAGAAAGCTCAGTAGTTCAGGCCGTGAAAGATGAACAAGGATAGCCAACCCAGCCAAAAAATATGAAAATTTCATAAATATCATTTGGTTGAAATTTGCTATAGTTATTTGAAGTAATAAGGCGCTTATTCAGCCAGAACAAGATTGAAATTATCAGGTCCAGTGGCGTCTCAGTGGGCACCACAGTCAACAATATTGAGAAAAAAAGAACGTCACTGATTTTTTTTTAGTTTTCAATTTTTTTTCAGATTAAGCAACTGAAAATTAACTTTTTCATCGCCTGTGTTTTCTTCATATCAAGCTTCGTTTTCGAGAAAATAAATCACTTCTAAAAACTATCCGTGGATAACATAAAAAAAAGGTAAATAATAAACAATTTCGACTTTGAAGTGAATGAGCAATTGCAATTGTCAATTATTCGAATCCTCAAGCTATCCACATCTAGTACAGTTTTATAAACAAGAGCCTCCTGATGACCCCATAAAAATGGAAATCTAGAGGATTCGTATCAGGACTGCGAGCTGGCCAATTTTGAGATCCTGAATGTATAATCCAGCGATAAGGGTAGGTAATGTCGAGATGCTGACGAGCAAGAGCACGTAAATGAGCTGGAGCCCCGTCGTGTATAAACCACATGTTGCCTCTTACATGTACCGGCACTACTTGGGGCTTGGTCTGTAAATAATTGAATAACTCGATTCATTCTTATCTCAATATATGTTTCTGCTACAAGAAAGAACCCTGATGACACACTCCATGTAGTTAGTGAGGTCTTGGGAGGGGGTTAGTTTATCTGAAAAACTGAATGACTCGTTTCAATGAAATAGTACCACATACTTATTTAAATATGTTTTTGCCGCAGAAAAACCCTAGTGATACACTCCATGTACTTTGTAAGGCCTCGAGTGGGAGTGGGGGTGGTGTCTCTGAATTAACGTTCTTTTGAAATAGAACCGCATTCTTATTTTAATATAGGTTTTTGCCTCAAAAAATCACCCTGATGATGCACTCTATATTCTTTGTTAGGCCTCATAATGGCTCTTTCTTGAGAAACTACCACCCACCAACTCTCATTAGAGGCACTATAGTTTGTATATTATAATGTATCAAAGTTATTCTTTGCTTCAATATTCATTCAATATTTCATACAAACGAGTTATTCGATTATTGAAATAAACCCCACCAACCATCACCCAAGGTCTTACAAACTAATGGAAAGTATCATCAGGCTTCTTTCTTGCGACAAAAACAGTAGAGCAGCTATAGTTTTTTTGTGGCATATTCTCTGGGAGAGGTCGTAACGTTAGTGAGTGGAAAAGTGACTTGTGCGACGTAATCGATGCATAGAAGTATATAATGAATATAAGAGAGATTCAGTTGAAAGATAACAGCGTGGTTGAATTATAAAAATAATGGTATAATAATGATAATGAATAAAACATCGGATTAAATAAAGAACATAGCGGCGGGCATTCAGTGGAGTGTCAAAAAACATGGCTGCAAAAGAAAAAAGACATGTCTGCTATCTAGGTATACAGGGTGTTTAAATAAAAAAAAACTAGTCTGCTAACGTACAAGAAAAAACTTTGCGTTAATGTGTGTACAAGGTGTTGCAAATATACATCATTTACGAAAAAATATGACAGTTTAACGAGGCTCTAACGTTGCAACGAACGATCCCTAAATGTGTACAGCATGTTTAAAAAAAAACATCATTTAAAAAAACATGACATTTTAACGGAGTGTAGCGTTTCAACGTACGATCCCAATAAGAAACCTATTGTGGAATTAACGTTCGAAAATAGGGGAAGCAGGGTATTCAGCAATGACATTTTAAAATACGTTGTTTTACATTCGTTTTCGTGTTTGAATGAATATATGTCATTTGTCAAATGTTAGGTAGAAAATGGGCGAGGAGGTCAAAGAAAACATGCGACATTGAGGGGTATGGAGATATTTCAAATCGTTTCCACATCAGATGATGAGGTTAGCCACAAAGCCAGAAGAATACCTTAGTCCGTGAACGATTCGCTCCATGTAACAGGCGGTACGGCGATCTTCTTTATTCGAACAGAAAAAAGATGTGTTTGACATCAGTAAAAAGTTACTACATTGAATTCCAATCCTAACAGCTATCTCCTTGGATGGAATTGTTTCTCGAGGATGAAACCTTGACTCTGCGATTGATATTGCAGCGAAATCACATTATCAGTTCCATTTCTTGTAATTTCGCTGAGTGGGAGGAGTTCAATGACAATGTCGTGCACAATGATGCAGTAGGCTCGTTTATTTTGTGGAAATCCCTGGGATGCTTCGATTTATTCGACTTTTGATACTCTCATCCTTTCTGGAACAATCGATGACAAAGAGAGCTATGCCCAAAAAGGCGATGGAAGTGAAAAGAGGATTCTGTTGATTGGTAATTCAGTAGTGAGTAGTTGAAATAAGCTTGCGAATAATTCCCCTTTGCAAAATTCAGATGCATGTTTTCTTTTGGATAATTCTCACCGTTTAAAGTGAGAGTTATATTGGTGATATTCATATGTTTTAATATTGTTGGATCATTGTTAACTTAGTGTAATCACGATCATTGTAGAAACATACAATCACGTAGCGATGACTTTCGAGAAACGAGGAAGTCTTGACGGCCCCATATTTAATTTTTTGCACCTTGTGTTAGAGCAGGCAGCATATGTAGTTCTCATTTTCTGAACGGTATAAAAATAGTAGTGTCTGCTTGGATAGATTTCAAAAGTTGCAATTCAATTTGATCATGCTTAAAGATTCATTTGACTTTGAGTTCGATATTTTCAATGTTCAGGCTTAACTTCCGTCTTTTACGTTACTGTACCAGGAGTCTCATCTATTTTGAAACAGTTGCTATCATCTCCAGTTCGTACTAATCGGATGGTATGTTTATTGTAGGAAACACACTGATAATCGTTGAAAATATTCAAAAAATGCTTGATAGGTATAAGCACTTCAAATATTAGATGCGTTGTGTGGAGGACATCCGTAATGGTGGGATATGTCCATCCTGAGATAGCCAAGTGCTTTGACATCATTGTTGCGAAAAGATTTGACATACGGATCCTAGGTCCGCCATTATACCTTTTGTATGGATTCATCGTTTTGTGATTTTCAGAAAATATTGAACACTTGATTGGACAACATTATAGCCAAGAGATTCCAAAATAATGTATGTCCTGCATATGCAATTGGCAATACAACTGAAACAGTCGACCTTCAATTTTGGAACAGGCACACTTGCAGACCAGTTTCGGGCTCCTTAGCCACTCGTCAGTGCAAGATAGTGACCATCATCGACCTAAAGTCAGTGATATTCCATAATTAAAAATCATAATTCTTTCAGTTGGAGCGAAAAACAAAAATGTCACTTCACCTAGTGGACGAGGTACTAACCAACTGCATATCCGAAATTTGCCCTCTGAATCAGTGTGTGTGTGTGTGTGCGCGTGCGTGTGCGTGTGTGCGCGCGCGTGCGCCTATTGGGCATCGTCAGTACTGGACAGGCGGTCCTCGATTGAAGACAGAATGACCCCCCATGCCCCCTTCCGGATTGAGTACCCTGAAGTAGAAGCTTTCCCCCTTATCTATTCAGCGAGGAGAACCTACTACCCCACTCCATCCACCCTCGCGAGTCGCGATCGCGGTCGAAGTGTTCTTCGCTGAACCTACCTGGAAGAGAGTGTATCTGATTAGTGTTATACTTACCTAAGTCGCCTGACGGCGACTAACGGGAGCGGTCTGTTGTTCTGTTTAGTCGGCCTGGGATGTTTGTCCCTTTCTCGGAATCTGGGGTCATCTATATTTAGCGCATCGTGTAGATCGCGGAAAGCTGGATTTGAGTGCGATCTGATTCTATCGAACGTGCTTTCTGCATGTTCTCTCATATACACGTCCACATATTGCGTATCCAGGTCTAGATCTCTGTATATAAATCTGTTGGGTATATGACCCCCCATTGGGTATATGCTGGCCCCAGGCAGTACATGCATACAGTATTATTGGCATTAGAATCGTTCTGATCATTAGTAACTTGACTTTCAATGCCATGTTACTGCTTCTTCCTATGATCGGCGCCAGGCGTCTTCTGGCCTGTCTGCCATTCCTATTCTCTGCTGTACGTGGCCTGAAATGTTAGTTTTTTGTCTAGGATGACCCCAAGATATGTCGCTTTGTTTGTCCACGGAATCTCTTGTCCGTTGAAGGTGACGTTGCCTTCCGGTTGTACTATTGTACCTGTACCTGCGAGTGAACAGTATCGCCTGACTCTTGTTAGGGTTGATACTGATCTTCCACAGGTTAGCCCACTCCTCCAATCTGTCTACCTGTTGTTGAAGGTATCTCGTAACGTGTGCTTGACTCGTAGATCTCGCCAGCAGGGCCGTGTCGTCCGCGTAGAGCGCCAACTTGTTAAGTTGTTCTCTGGCTTGGGCACGTCTGGCTTGGGCACTTACCATTGGTTTTGAGTATCCAAAATCGCTCATCTTGGCCAGTAGCCCGTCGTGCCAAACTCTGTCGAACGCCTTGGAGACGTCTAAGAAGATAGCTCCGGTGTTGTATCCTTTGCCAAGGTTGAAGCCTTCTGTCGCAAAGACCACTACCCTCAGGACTTGTAGCTTTGTTGAGTGTTCTGATCTAAAACCGAATTGATCGTCGGGGAGGATCCCTAACTCTCTGGTTTGTTCTTCTAGTCTCTTCAGGATGACGCGTTCCGCCACTTTGCTTACGGATGGCAGTAAGCTAATTGGTCGGTGGTTCGCTGGAAACAGGTGGTTCTTCTTGGGCTTCGGTATGTAGATTACCGTTGCCTATTTGAACGGATACGGGAAATGTTGCAATCTGAGTATAGCATTTATGATATTTGTTATGGCTGCTATAACCTTTCGCGACAGCACTTTCAGTGCTCGATTTGTTATATTGTCTGGGCCTGGTGCTTTCCGAGTGGCAAGACGTCTCAGTATGTCCTTCACTTCCTCAGGCGATGTCGGGGCCAGGTGTTGCGCGTTATCTGTCCGTTGTCTAAGCCTCCGTACCGTTCTTTTCACCTGTGTCTCTATTTCGTCTACCTCGTCTGTGAACGGGACGTCACTCTCTCTGCACTGCCTTTCGAAGTTGTCCGCGAATGCTTCCGCCTTCTCCTGGTCAGTGTAGACAATTCCTTGCTCGCCGTGTATCGGTGGGCAGGTCGTCGAGGTCCATTTCTGAGTTTTTTCTGCATTTGCCATGCAGATCGATCTTCTGTGGTCAGTTCTTCCAGACGGGTAGTCCATTGTCTTTCTCGGATCGCTTTCAGCTCTTCTTTCAGTATCCTATTTGCTCTCTGCATGCACCTTTTGTCCATAGGTGCACGTGTCCTTTGGTACTCTCTTTTCAGGCGTCTTCTTATTCTGATCAGTTCCATCGTTTCTGGTGGAAGATGCTCTTGGAAGTTATAGCGCGTGGCTGGGACTTCCCGCGCGCTTCTTTCTGCTGTTTGTATGATCGCCTGCTGAAGCTGGTTCGTGGCGTTCTCCAGATCTGTTTTTGTCTCGATGCGTGGTATCTCACCCAGCGCATCGTGTATGGCTCGCTGGAATCTTGTCCAGTCTATGACTCGCCTTGTTGGGTTATCTGTTTCTACTTCACCCCTTCCTATTGTGAATAGGATGGGTTGTGGTCTGACGAACCTTCGTCTAGTAGTTCCGTCTCCATAGTATCGATGTTCTGTACAAGTGCGATGTCGAGAATGCTTGGGATTGCGTCTGCTTGCGGGTAGTACGTTGGACTGTTAGGTGCTACTACCTCGATGTTCTCAAATTCTTCTAGTAATCTTACTATATCTCTGCCTCTTGTGTTTGCAATTCTACAGTTCCAGTCTGGCGACTTTGCGTTGAAGTAGCCGATGGCCACTGTAGGATGGTGATCTGGGAATAGTTCTGCCATGTCGGTTCTTTCTAGTCTTCTACTTCGAGGAGGTAGGTACACCGACGATATTCTCAGCTGTTCGTAGCGTCTCACGTTGACTCTGACCGCTACTACTTCTCCGATTTGGACATCTGGTTTTCTTTCTTCGTTTTGCTCTAGATCTGTTTTTACTAGTAGCGCAACGCCCCCTGCGGCGTTGCGCCCCCCTAGCCAATCTGTCCTATATATATATTATATCCTGGGATTCGGTAGCTCTTTTCGCTTCTTATCCGTGTCTCCTGGAGTGCCATGACGTATATTTCTAGACGCGACAGTAGCTCCAGTAGCTCGTTTCTTCTGTCTGTGAAACCGTTTATGTTTCACGATCCTATGACTAGTCTGCCAGGCACTCGTACTGGTATTACTGTTTGGCGGGTACTTGTATTAGTGCGGCTAAGACCGCTTGCGCGATCTTTTGCTGCTCGACTGTCAAACTGCTAAGTATTTTCACTAGGTCATTTTCGTTGTTGTTTGCTGGTGGTTGTCTTGTTGGGTTTTTTTTAGCCGATTGCTGTTGTGGCTTCGGTGTCGGTCTTTCCGCCTCTCTGGGTTTGTTCCAAGCTGATGTTCTCTGCCTCGGGAACATCTTGCAGCCTCTGTAGCTTGCCGGGTGCGCCTCCATACAGTTCGCGCATTTGGCCGGCGTGTCCATTGTTTTTTTTACACTCCCTGATGTCGTGGTTCTCTCCACACTTGACGCAGCGTGCCATCGAGTGGCAACATCTCTGCGAGTGGCCGAAGAACTGGCATCGATGACATTGGGATACCAGTCCCTTATTAATTCTTTTAGGGTTCTGCCCTTACTATCAAGTTTACGCATGTTCTTAGCGCAAAAATCTTTTCTTCGTTTTTTGGTACTTTCACCAAAAACAGTGGTAGTACTTTCCTATATCTTCTTGAGGTCATCCTGTGACACTCTATTACAGTAAACCCTTGTTTTGTCACATCGTTGGCGACGTCTGCGGGTTCTAAATTTTCTGGTATGTCGGTAAGAGCCACCGGTAGACATGGAATTATTTTCCAGCAGCTTGACTGCATTAACCTTTCTATCATTTCTAGAAACATGCGGATTCGTTTTCCGATGGCTTTTCAGGTTAGCTTCCCAAATTTCTGCTACCGCGGTTGTCGGTTGATTGGTCAAACCACCAACACTGACATAAAAACTTGGCAAGTTGACTTGGGTGTCACACCAATAGGTGGTTCCACTTATGTTTCGCTTGCGTTTACGCAGCTATTTGTATCAAGTACTTTCTTGGTTTTTCTCATTTTGTCTTCAATCGAGGACCGCCTGCCCGGCACTGACGATGCCCAATAGGCCGAAACAGCTGTCTACCGGTGGCTCTTAAATTGAAATCAATGTGGGAATCATCAAGTACTTCTATATATATATATATATATATATATATATATATATATATATATATATATATATATATATATGCTGAACTGGTTTTTCCGGGTATTTGATCCGTGTATGTGATATTATCTCTAATTTCACCGACGTTTCGACAAAAAACCAGTTCAGCATATTCCTATCCGTGAAAACTTCAGATTTCATATTCGATACCTTAACGGGGAGATGAGGTCAACTGAGAAGAAGAAGAACTCAGGTAAAACTCAACAACATTTAAATAGTAGGTAGTAGAGGGTTTATGGACTACTCTATCTCTGAACACGTAACGAATACCATTTTACCATTATAGTAAGAAGTGAGTTGAGCAAGGTCAACAAACTTCTGAACACGTAACAGCACACCTTGATAATGACAAATGAGATTTTGTCGAAACGTCGGTGAAATTAGAGATAATATCACATACACGGATCAAATACCCGAAAAACCAGTTCAGCATATTCCTATCCGTGAAAACTTCAGATTTCATATTCGATACCTTAACGGGGAGATGAGGTCAACTGAGAAGAAGAAGAACTCAGGTAAAACTCAACAACATATATATATATATATATATATATATATATATATATATATATATATATATATATATATATATAGATAAAGAAGTTTTTAAATCGGACATAGCACTCAAGGAAGTGGCAAACCATAGACACGTGTTTCGGGCTTTTGGCCCATCATCAGTATGGTGCAGCCAAGTGTAAGGATGGGCAACTGATGATGGGCCAAAAGCCCGAAACACGTGTCTATGGTTTGCCACTTCCTTGAGTGCTATGTCCGATTTAAAAACTTCTTTATCTATATCAAGACACTCGATAACCTTCGTATTTATATATATATATATATATATATATATATATATATATATATATATATATATATATATATATATATATATATATAATTTTCCTTTATTTGAGTATTTCAATATTAAATTCTACAAAAAGGATTTGAAGCTTTATATCTTCTGTTAATTATCTGCGAGCGCTTTCGACAGTTGGTAGTACTGTCATCTTCTGGCACTCCTCAAACTGACTCAGTTTGAGGAGTGCATTCCCGGCATGCAAATTATAACACGTTTTTCCCTTGAAGAAGGTGTGTTCAAAGCACAATAACGAGATAGTTTCGTTAACTCACATATTCTATTCACAATAGCATTCTGTGAAGTGTGACAATTTTCCTTCTTCAAGCATTCATGAATATTTAAAATTACTCGCTGAACTTGAAAATGTAAGTCCTTATTTTCAAATTCCGGATCTCTGTCGATTGACACAGATTCCTCACACGTAATGTTATCATTTGTTTCAAAAGGTCCCCAGAAAGCCATATTGATGAAAGTACCCAAAAACACTAAGATTTTCACAAAAATCGGTTTACACGATGAGATTGGAACCTTTGGTGTAAAAGTTGAAAACTTTTTCTAGAGATCAATTACCCTAACAGACAAAAAATTAGTATTCAGCCAGTCCAGCTAGCCGAGCCTTTATTCCTCAACTACATTTGATAGCACGTTTACTAACTATCTGGGCGACTAGAGGCCACAGGCAAGAAATTTTTATGACTGTACTCTCATTTTTATTGCCGTTCCAATTGGGAATGGATAGACTATAACCCACGGCCTTAATAGAGCAGGCACATTACCTGCCATACCTAACCCCCCTTCAAATACGCCCAAAACCAGGAAGTTAACATACATACAGGTTGGACGTGATGAACTAGCTCCCGAACGTGGGGACAATTTTTTATTGTCAGTAAAATTATATTAAAATACCCACAGTTCAGGCTGGAAATATCCTTGTTTCCTCAGTGTGTAAAAGTTGAATTATTGCTTTTGTAATGTTTTATTTATAGCCTTATTGAACAAATGTGATGTGGTACACGTTTTTCCCGAGATTTAACAAAATTGCCATTCGGTTGCACCAATAATTTGTCATTTAATATGTAGGTTTGCGTGTAATTTTTTTTATCTGCTCTAATTTGGATGTATACGGTTTTATTTCTTCATATAAGGGAAACATTTTTTTACAAGAAAATCGATAAAGAACTTTCATGATTATTTCAAGTTATAACCTGGCTAGATATCAAGACTTGAAAAAGGTTTATCTCTCGAGTGTCGAAAAGAAACACACAATTTAGGAAAAAACATATTTTGAAACAGTATATGTAAAATATATATGCATTTTTTAAATCGATATTGAATTTAGTTTCTATTCAATTTCGAGTATTGTAATTATTCTTATAATTTGCTTTGTTGCATTCGAGTGTGCCGAACATTTGCATTAAAATCAGTTATTGCATTCAGTAACTTCGAAAATGGATTCATCTAAATTAGTGACAGATGAGTTGCAATACAGTTAATAGAGGATTTTTGGAATAGACTCCCAAAATCGTTGACGGAATCGAAAAAGCTAGAAATTATTTCCAGAATTTTGGAACTTTTCCATATAGAAAAGTTAGGAACTGAACATTTCAATTGAAAAAATGTTTCGTTCGACTCTGAACTTCAAAATATTCGAAGCTGCGTTACCAATCTTTTCTCATATTAAAAGGATGTTAGTGATTATCTGTAATATTTATCTGTTCTTCATTTAGAATTATTACGTATAAGACCAAACATAGTGCTCAAATCATCTAAAGGAACAATTCGTTCAGGCCAGTCTCAACACCCTACACAGTAGGTTAATGGACTGACACCTATCAGAAAACAACTACTCCCCTGGCTAATACCACGAAGGGCGTTGGATTATATCCGACAGGTGTCAGTGCATTAACCTACTGTGTAGGGTGTTGAGACTGGCCTGAACGAATTGTTCCTTTAGATGATTTGATTTATAGCCAGTCTTCAAGTATGCCCACTGACTATACGTGAAAAACATAGTGCTGTTTGAAATAGAATATTTGCCACTATTCATAGAATTCATTCTGCACTTTTCGATTTCCGTGCTTTCAAAGACATCCATCCAGAAACCTGTAGTCATGTACCGCTATCAATAATTTTAAACAGTAGATTTTTCCGGTCTGTTAAACCAAACACGCGAAACATGTTCCTCTTATGTACCTAGTCCGTTTGGTTTGACCAACATATTTTTTACCACAATCTTCAAGAGCCATCCGCATGATTGGAGACGCGAACATCACTTGCAACCTTGATAGTCTAGAACATCGAAGAATGGTTGGAGATTTGTCTCTCTTCTATAGATACTTTCACGGGAAGTGTTCGAGTGACCTGGCATATTTGTTTCCACCAAGATCGGTACATATCAGAAATACGGGACAGACTGTGGCTGCTCATCATTTTGAGGTTCAACTCAGTACACCTCAAAAACTCTTTCATTTGGAGAACTGCTTTTATGTGAAATAAACTTCTTGAGAAAGTTTTTCCGAATGTTATATCGATATATAGCGATTCAAATCCAATGTGAATCGACACTTTCGCACAGGCACCGCTTTTAGAGCGCCTCAAGAATATTCCTGTAGTGCTTGTGTTTTTGTCCTTTAAAAAAATTTATATAGGCTGAGACCGCATATGCTGGACATACTAAACTATATCCATCCAACAAACAAAAATAGATGCGTGATCAAAATATGATCACCACGCACATTTGTATCTATTGGATAAGATAAACAAGTCTCCTTACAATAGCCAATCAGATTTAACTGCAATCTGCTGACGGAATTCATGTTACAGTGTCGGAATCGTCAGTTACGTTTTAACGTCCATGGTGTGTACATATACGTTAACTTAAAGTTTTAAATTTTTAAAATGTCTAGTACTGATAAGGCTGAAGAAACTGCTGATTTGTGTCCCTACACTACACCTAAAAATATCCTATACCCAGCCGCAAATTATAAAAAAAAACTCGGTCGTTCCTTAGTGCGGCTCTGTACAAGCAGCCTTGTCTGGCAGATCACGTGCACTATACATGATGATATTTTGGAGCACTCTGTTGCTTAGATGGACAGAGTATAATAGCAAGTTTCTGCCTCGCAGGAGATTGTGCACATTGTGTTGGGAACCCCTATACCCACCAGATGATGCAGGATGCTTCCACCTCCCTCTCCGTAATCCCTGCATAGTCCCCATTTGAGATAGACCGTTGCACATTTGTCTGTCCCGAATTTTATACCGATAGTAGGCGTGTACTCTTCCACCACCCTCAATGACTGATGGAGATCCTTTTCTCCAGTGGCATAAAGTTTAGATTATCCATATTAAACCAATGGGTGACCTTATGCCTCCGGTTTCCGGGGGTGCCGGATTATTATTCTCACTATTATTAGTAACAGGTAATTGAACATTTTTTAAAATGTGCTACCACAAATATTTTGTTTAATTCAAACATTTTAAAGGGGGTGCTATTACTCCAAAATGGTTGAAGGGAAAGTATAAAACTTATGAAAGGTTAACTCAGAATGAAACATTCATGTGATTTGAAAATTTTCAATAATATTGTTTATATTACTAATAATATCATGCTTGATGGACATATTGTATAATACCAGGTCCATACATGAAACTAAGTTGATAAAATGGATAAATAAATCACAACGTTAATAAAGTTATATTTTCATTCATTTTATATTTATGACACTTAAAATAAAATAAATAAAAACAAACAGGGCCATTTTTCCATACAGAGAATTTTTTTAAATATATGAATTGGATTAATGAAATTATGCTGTATATTTTCGTTTGCATTTTCACATAACTGAATTTAAATCTTACAGAGATTCAGAACTCCATCCAGAAGCCGATCAAGAAGTGTAACTCCTATTCATTGGCGTAAAGAAGAATCAAGAGTGATTAAACTTTCAGAGTTTGAAAATTAGAAGCCGAGCGTAAACGTCTCGAACTCAAGAAGACTACTAAGGGGAACCGAAAACTTTCTCAAGAAAGAAGTGGTACTCCGACATTTCTAGCAATAAGTCCTTCACTCCGCAAATGAAGTGTCCCAAAGACAAAGGGGTTGATTACAATGCTCTCGATTACGAGGTCAAAGTGAAGAAGAAAATGATGTAACTAAAAAATTAATACCCAGTTTGGTACAATATCCATTGCCAGGAGCTTACAACGCGTTTAAAACAGAGGAGGAAGTTCATAATGAGATGAAACTGGTTGAACAAGAGCATCGCGAAACTGAAGCTATCAATAAGCGATCAGATTTTCTAGCTATGGCTTTAGGTAAGTTGACTTGTGAAAATTGAACAGATTTCTGTATGCCAATTAGTTTCTAATCTCCCTATAGTGATTGCATAGAAAAAAAACCAAAGAACTAAAAAATTAAACTAAGTTAATTTAAGAAGCAAAATGTTAATATACAGGGGACATCAACGATGTATGGGTGGACGATAGCTGCTTTTCTTGAGATAGAAAAACAATGTCAAAAATAAGAATTGTAGAGATAAATAAAAGCTGAAAAAAAGATTGGAAAGTGGGTCTATAAGAAACATACAGACTAGTACGAAAACACACAAGAGAAAACCTTTATAAAGAGTTTGTCCGAGAAGAGAACTGAATCATTGCTTCAACAAAAAGGAAGATGCTCAATAATCCAAAAAATTGAATGTGAGGCACTGGATCCAACTGAATTACAGGAGGCAAACAATTTATAGACAACCCAGAAGAATATGATATAAATCCAGTAAGAGACGTTTACTACAGATAAAAAGATTGCTGGAATGGGTGTCATAAAAAGATAATAATAATAGCGACTTTATTTTTCATTTTACATAATAAATAAGTGTTTCCAACTTATGAGTAATTATTGTTATGATAGGCGGACTTCAGTTTTTTTAGAAAATGATATAGACAGAAATGAGCAAGTCAATAGCTCCCAAGTAGTAGTATAAAGATGAAAACTATGTTTCAACAATATTGATCAATATACAGGGTATTCAATAAATGTGTGTTTTACCAGAATTGGGTTTTTTAAATGAAGCAGTTGAAAATATACGGTTCTTAAGGTTTATACCAGGAGGTTCGTAAGTTTTGGTGACATGACATATGACACAAAATGGGATCATTCAATACCCAATATCTCCTATTCAATCTCAACGGATTGAGCAAATATGCTCGAGAATAGTGTATTTCCAATTCTCATTTATAATTTTACCAACATAGTCTTAATATCTTCCAAAACACCCAGTATAAACCCAAACAACTTTAAGTTTTTAAAAACAATCCTGAAAGAAATCAATCGAATGAAAAGATACTGTGTTCCATTTAAAAAATACAACTTTGGTAAATCACATTTCTGTGACATAACTTCCATTAGGTACCCTCTACAATTTTTATTTGAGCAGTTTTTTCCATCTCAACTAAAGAAGCAAGTGTACCCATACTCTTGACACACTTTGCATAGTAAGTTCAGTGTTTTTTTTTCAATTTTTTTAATAATTTTATTAGGCCGACTTAAAACATCCTTGGATATATGAATCATTAATTTTTAAAAGCATGTATAAAATATTTCACCTAAGCACCAAATTCATTTTGGACCTTAATCAGAAACGACTTATTTTTAGACCAGAAAATACAATAGAAAATCTTACTCCCGAATCTTTGTGGATTCACTCAATATCAAATCGATAAAATAATATTGGTTTATATTTTCTGTTTGCCAAACAGTGACATCGAATTTACCTTTTATTTTCAGCTCTTTTATTTTTTTTTGTGGTACTAGATACAAGCAGGAAGGGATTGAAATTCGGGCCCTAAACAATATTAATGTTAAATCGGTTTCATTCAATGAGTTTTTGATGAAACTAAAAAAGAATATCAAAAACATAGAAAAACCTGACCAGAACTGTCACTATCAATCACTATCAAATAAGAAGAACAACAGCACATCAATATTATTTACATTTTGAAAAGTTATCAATAATTTTATTTATATATATATATAATATATATTATATATATATATATTTATTTATATTTATTTATATTTATTTATATTTATATATATATATATATATTATATATATATAATATATATATATATATATGTGTTGTGTGTGTGTTGTGTTGTGTGTGTGTGTGTGTGTGTGTGTGTCTCACTTCTCATGGAAACACCCCCGTATCTTCCGTAATATTTGAGGTAGAACGATGAAACTCTCTGATGGAACTGATGGAAATGCTCAAAATGCACCTACCACCTAAGAAGCGAGACAAATTCGGAATTTTCAGGACTGAAATTTTTTCAGGAAAAAAGTGTGATCGTAATAAGTTTGTAGTCCTGATCACGAATCTGAAGGAATTTTGAGCCTATTTTGCCCCTAATATGTTTTACCGTAAAAATGGGGTGTTCCATCGCGAGTGGCGGACAGTGTATATCACTTTGGCCAACCCCATTCAGGTGGTAGGTGCATTTTGAGCATTTCCATCAGTCCTGAGAGTTTCATCGTTCCACCTCGAATATTACGGAAGATACGGGGGTGTTTCCATAAGAAGTGAGACAAACTCGGATTTTTCAGGACTGAAATTTTTTCAGGAAAAAAGTGTATTCGTAGTAAGTTGGTAGTCCTGATCACGAATCTGAAGGAATTTTGAGCCTATAATAATATATATATATATATATATATGATGTGTTGTTCTTCAGGGTGTTCATCCGTTGGGTACTATTCGATAGTCGACGTTTCGCCATCATCTCAGATGGCATTATCAAGACGAGTTACTGCTTCGCTTCGAGAGTGTAACTGATGTTAGGTTCTTCTTGTGGTGTTTTTATATGGTTTCGCTTGCGTAAGTTGTATGGATTTGTTACCTGTTTTCCTACCTGACGGTTGTTGATGGCTTTTGGTAGTTCTCCTACCTGTTTTTCTACCTGAGGGTTGTGAATGTCTTCTGGCGGTTCTCCAACCTGCGATGGTTCATTATCAATTTGTGGTTATCTTTGGTGGTTGTTTTTAATTATTGATTTCCAAATCCTTGGGATGTTTAGTGAGTCATCCCTTTTGTTGATGAGGCCTTGCTTTTCGATTTCGATTGCTTCCCTGATTTGTCGAATTCTTGGGTTTTGCACCTGTGCTATCTGTTTCGTGGACTCAAAATTAATCTTGTGACCTGTTTGTAGATGGTGTTGAAAGAGGGCAGAGGAGGTTTGTTTTGTTCTTATCGAGTTTTTGTGCTCCTGGGTTCTGGCAGATATACGTCTGTTGGTCTGACCGATATATTGTTGTCCACAGTCCTCGCATGTGATGCTATATACTCCTTGGTTTTCTAGGGAATTCTCTCTTTCGGTCTGGGCAGCCAACTGATATCGTTTTGTGTGGTTTGTAGGTTGTCCGAATGTTTTTACGTCTTAGTATTCTCCCGATTTGTCGGTCACACACCTTTGATATAAGGTAGTGTCACAGATTGTCTGTCGTGTGGAGAGTTCCTCTTGATCTAGGGGATGTTTTTTTTGGTTCTTCTTGTCTGTCGATGGCCTTTTGAATGATCTTTGGTCCGTACCATTTTGTCGCAGAGCCGTTGTTGTCTCCTCCATTCTGTTGCCCCTGTTTGTTGAGGAATTGGAGGAGACACAACGGCTCTGCGACAAAATGGTTACGGACCAAAGATCATTCAAAGCCATCGACAGACAAAGAAGAACCAAAAAAACATCCCCTAGATCAAGAGAAGACTCTCAGACGAAACGATATTCAGTTGGCTGCCCAGACCGAAAGAGAGAATCTCCCTAGAAACCAAGGAGTATATAGCATCACATGCGAGGACTGTGGACAACAATATATCGGTCAGACCAACAGACGTATATCTGCCAGAACCCAGGAGCACAAAAACTCGATAAGAACAAAACAAACCTCCTCTGCCCTCTTTCAACACCATCTACAAACAGGTCACAAGATTAATTTTGAGTCCACGAAACAGATAGCACAGGTGCAAAACCCAAGAATTCGACAAATCAGGGAAGCAATCGAAATCGAAAAGCAAGCCTCATCAACAAAAGGATGACTCACTAAACATCCCAAGGATTTGGAAATCAATAATTAAAAACAACCACCAAAGACAACCACAAATTGATAATGAACCACCGCAGGTTGGAGAACCGCCAGAAGACATTCACAACCCTCAGGTAGAAAAACAGGTAGGAGAACTACCAAAAGCCATCAACAACCGTCAGGTAGGAAAACAGGTAACAAATCCATACAACTTACGCAAGCGAAACCATATAAAAACACCACAAGAAGAACCTAACATCAGTTACACCTCTCGAAGCGAAGCAGTAACTCGTCTTGATAATGCCATCTGAGATGATGGCGAAACGTCGACTATCGAATAGTACCCAACGGATGAACACCCGGAAGAACAACACATCATATTCTACCATCCGTGAAGACCTACATTGTAATATATATATATATATATATATATATATATATATATATATATATATATAAATAATATATATATATATATATATATATATTTTTTGCCTATATCTTTATTCGCAGACATATTGAAAATCTGTCCACATTTTGCTATTACACTTGATGTGGGCTATCAAAATATGTCCATGAATCTTTTATATAGGGTATCATCTGACTTGGGCCACCCCCATCTTTGAATTTTTAAATACCAACCTGTATTTTTTGTTGTAGTTTTTGGATCGTAGACGTTCACTTCATACTGAGAAATAAAATTCTATTTCATATTTCGGGATGTTTCGGTAATATTTGATTATAATTGGGTGAATTATTCCCTTTCAAATTACGGCCCTGGAAATTGGTTGACTGAGTTGAATGAAAACGCAATAGCAACTTTCACGTCTCCCTATGTACCGCAGAGTTTTAGAAAGTTTTTCTCATTTTTAGGTACCTATTCATATTTTTTCATATTTCCATTGCTCTAAGAGTTTTCTACAATGAACTTCGAATAAGAAAACCTTTTATGATTATCTGAACCATATCTACAACAAAAATATATTATATGTGTTTTGATTGGCAGAAAAAGAAATGATGGCAATAATAACATCCAAAACGAACACTATAATTGTAATGAAAATTAAAAATTTATATACACAAAAAAATTAATGGCTCAATAAATGTTCGAATTGGAGTCCTTCCATTTTTTGAGTGTTCTGTCCACGAATTAACCCCTTTTGATTTATATACATATATATATATATATATATATATATATATATATATATATATATATAAGAAATACTGAATAATGTTGGGGATGCAGTAAAATTGCTGGGCTGTTGTTTAAAGAATACTCTTTGTTATAATGTCGAGCTTTCGAGAATGTTTATTCCCTTTATCAAGACATTAACTTGAGGTTATATTAAAAAGTCGACAATTTCACTGAGAAACACAAAAAAAGTCCTTTTCATTATGTAGAAAAGTGTCACACATTAAATTTTTATGGTTTAAAGAAAATATATATATATATATATATATATAAAATTTATTCAGAAATAACATTTAGAGGATTTGAAATTCTAAATATATATATTATATATATATATATATAATATATATATATATATAATATATATATATATATATATATATATATATATATATATAAATCCTTCGGGCATTTTGTGTCCACCAGAAATAATGTCTTTAGGATGAATATAATTGCGTGTATTGAATATTTATCTAATTTCAGAACCGAGACACTATTTCAAATTTTTCTATTTTCAAAAAAATAATATATGATTTTTTCACTTTCAAGAGGATTTTGCTTCCTTTCGTTTTACTATCTATATTGATTCCTTCTGTATATTTTGTTCACATGTCTAGCACTTTTTTGCATCCGCAAATGTATATTATTTGTACATAACGACTATTTTTGCATCCGGCGATGTTGCCAAAGAATCAAATCGTAAGATACCAATTCAAATTTAGATTTCACCACTCTCATTTATGTCTTTCCCGATATATGTTAGGACGAAAGTTTTATGAAAATTTTGTGAAAAAGTTATGAACATGAAGAATGCTTTTAAATAAATCCAACATCCAAATTCAGAACAAAATTTTATCTAATTAAGTGAGCGAAATTCTTAATAGTCATGTCAATAGTCAAGTTATTTGGATCAATAAAGGAAGTGGTCCAAAATATTCAGTTGAGATAGTCGTTATAGAAAAATGCTTATCGAAATTGGGAAGGAAAATAAAATTAAATGAACAATTGAAAGGAAGTTGAAAAAATATTAGAACACTTAAATATGTATGTTTAAAAATGTTTTTTCCGTTGAGCAGCTGTTACACTACTACGAAAGACAACCCTCAGAAGTCGAAACTTGTGCAAGCTAAGGACTAACGAGTCTTACCTTTTAACGTGTGAGTTCTAACACAGGTTGAACGATAGCAAGTGAAAATCGATCGTTCAACCTGCGGCTAGAACCATCGACTCACACATCGGTCGATTGAGAGAGTGAACAAAGCACCCACGTCGAACCGCTCGGCTACCGACCTTATTTCTTAAGAAAACAAATTATTGTGGTCTGAAATGAAATAAATGGTTCAAACAATAGTGAAAAAGTAATATGAAAAATGAAAATGAAATACTCATCAGTTTTCATTTAAGGACGATGTGTATACTAATAAAATCGAAACGTGTCGTGAAGTATGGAATCTCTGCTTTCATTTTTTTCATTTTTATTTTTTCATCTAAAATGTAAATTAAACGTAAGGCAGGAATAGCAATAAAAATTAAAGTAATTGTAGGTAAGATAGTTATAATAATTTCAATAGTTTGTCCTTTTAATAAGTATCGATGTGAAAATTTATTTAAAAATAATCTTATTATTAAATCAATTGTCTACTAATGCAGTAATAATTATCATTATTACTTATTAATGTATGATCATAAGAAAAGTTAATTGTTCTATCAAGGGGAAGCTCTATTTTGTAGTATTGTAACGAATTAAAGAATTAATTGTCTTAAACAAATTTATTTTCAACAATATTTCACTATCACAACTAATTTATATACAACACTAACGCTTAATTTATCCTTACAGTTTAAATAGAAATTCGCCCCCAAAATCCTATGATTGAACATTTTTAATAATTTATGTTTACAATTTTTTGCAAAAAAACATTTTTGCACACATTTCGAAAACATTTAGCCCATTACAAAATTCTATGAAACCAAGTCAAATTTTTGCAATTATTTAAAGGCACCCCCCACAAAATCGCTCAAAATTGAGTCTTTACTTTTTATTTTTATAACTCATACCATTTTTAAAAAGTTTTTTTCATATTTTTTTTGGAAAAATATTTTTTTAACCAATTTTGTTTATCATTCATTTTTTAACAATTTAACACCTAAAACTTTTGAAATTTAATTTTTATAAATTTTACTAATGAATTGTCATTTGCAGTAATTCAATTTATATGATTTTTATTCTATAATTAAATGACGATTTTCTATATATTGAGGAACAAGAAACCTTTTATTTTCAAATAATTTTATATTATTATATGAAAATTGTATTTATTAATAATTTATTATATTTATTTTAATCATACATAATTATATTTATATATATTTTTTTCTTCAACTAAGCATTTGGATACCAATTTGAGCCCCTATACCTACAAGTACATATATTGTAATATAACCTCCCTCTTTTTTTTTATTTATATTATTTTAAAACAGATATAGTATATATCTTTCATATACATATAAATATATTTGTCCTTTCTATCATATATAAATTATTTTTAATTTTTAGTACCTACTTCATTATTAAATATAATTTCGATAACATCATGTAATTTTATGCATTTTTTTGTATTTTTTTCATATGACATTTTCTGATAAAATTTTTCTACCAGAAAATTCCTATGAAAATAAAAAAAAATGCCAGAAAAAACTATGCGCCAAAAGTTCGTAAAAAAATTACATAAGCTTTTTCTAATAAAGGCATTGGTATGAGTTATAAAAAAAAGTATAGGGAAAAAAAAGGAGAAAAACCCCCTCACAGAGTTTCTCTAATATATTAAATTAGCCAAAAATTCGCGATGCTTGACAAAAGGATGATTTTGATAGAATCAATCATGTTGTGATATTGCCCACCACCACTCTCGCAAATTACGTTTAATGGCATTACCCATTTCTACAAATTAAAATTTTTTGTACATTTAATACTAAAATGTATAAACCTAATTAGGCTTCTGGTTTCATACCCCATTTATAAATGTTTTACCCCTTTTCTTTATAATTATAAATATTTTTTTTTTTAATTTTTGGTTCTCTGATTGCTAATTTCTTCATATTATTGATTCGAAATATGATTGATTTGGAAATTGATCTTCTTTCAATTATCCCCTTATTGAAGTCCCCGCAAAGATTATACCCCTCTGTATCAGCAAGAAAATATTTTATCACACAAAGATTGGCATATATAGTTTGTTTTATTTTCAATTTTCATAGTAAATAATTCAAATGAATTCATTTTCAGAAATTGTAATTTTTTCATAAATTTAATATTTAATTCAGCCCTTCTATTGAACATGGAATAACCCCATTGCATTCTTGATTCCGTGAAGTTATAAAAGTTTAAATTGAATAGCATTCCCTTTATTAACTTGGCAAAAGTTAATTCCTACAGTTATTTTAACGTATAATATTGATACAATTAATTTTTTTGTTTTTTATATCATTATTTCTGCTAGAGTTAGAGGAATTTTAGGTTTAAGTCAAATTAGATTACGAAAAATTTTAACTTATTCCTCTATTGATCATATAGCTTGAATATCAGCAAGAATTTTATTTATAAAAATAACTTGATTTTGGTATTTTTGTATTTACTTTCTAATTTTAATAAACATTATTTTTATATTTGAAATTTTGCAAGTTTTTTACTCAAAACAATTATTTAATTCAATAAATCAGTATAAATTATTTTTTATTTTATTCTAATTATTTTTACATTTTATATTCGAATAACTTTCTCAACACTAACTTTGATTAAAAATGAATCTATTTTGATTGTCCCCTCAAAATTTAATTTTAAAATATTTTATTAAATAGATTTACTTTAGTTGGATTATTTATTTTTACAAGAATACTTAGAATTTTTCTAAGGATTTAAGTTAGTACAAACTTTCAACCTTTAAAGTTGACAATAGATTTTTATCTAAGCCTCAAAAATTAATTTTACCTACAAATTTGCAATTTAAAATCATTTTTGACTAAAGTACTGGAAGAAATTTTTTTTCGTAAATAAATTTACAATTTATTGCTTATTCTCGGCCATTCCACCGAACAAATAGTTATTCTCGACTAATCATAAAGATATTGGAACTTTATATATTACATTTTTGAAGTATGAACGAAATATTGGATACTTCATTAAGAATTTTCTTTTCTTTAACTTTAATGGGTAATGATCAAATTTATAACTTTACCGTAACTGCTAATGCTTTTGTTATAATTTTTTTTTAATAGTTCATCAACTTCAACTTTTCAGACTTCAATACAAATATATGAAAATTCAGATCTGGAGTCCCGAAGTCACGTTTAATGGGTATTACAGGGTTGCCACGACTTTTGGTCAGATAGGATCAATTTAATGCCTGAAGTGAAGTTAAATATACATTATGTATATACGCTCGCGCTTCCAATCGGATTTTGAGATGAACTAAAAATGAATATTTACTGTCATTTTTGGCACTAACTTACTTCCACTGATTTGTCTATTACTGACATCTGGTAAAGAGAGAAGGGCAATTATCTGAATCAGAGCCAAGCCTGAATATATCCGTTAGGAACCTGTATATGGTTGGTTTCAGTTGTTTATCTAGACAGATC